>NC_091165.1:50708657-50763657 GCF_040958095.1 Procambarus clarkii
CCACAGCCCAAAATACTTTTCTTTTACAAATTTCTCGGCAAGGTGAGAACGCTACACTCTCCCATATATATCAAACTGATGCCTGCGACGTAGAGAACGCTCGGGTAAAGTGGACATGACTCTTACAGCAGGCGTGGGAGAAATATAAGGGGGGGGGAACACCGTCACACAACCCCCACACAAAACACACAATCCGCAACCAAAACACACAACGTATTATGCACCCGCCGCGAATAACCCGGAAAATACAAAAACAAAAACTGCAAAACATCACCCCGACAACCCGGACCACAAAACACCTCCAGGACATCCCGAAACCAGTCCACCAACCCCTGCAACCGGATAAAAAAAAACACATGCACCTGCGATTCACTGAAACCACAATGAACATACTCCTCAGAATCACGCAAGCCAAGCATACACAACCGCTCATTCGTCGCCAGCGACAAATGCAGAAACTGAAACAGCAATTCGCGCTGCTGAGGCGCCAAGAACCGTTCCCCCAAACACGACCAGATACCACCCCGATCCCAACACAGGAATAAGCCCTCCACTCGAGGCCGCACCCAGGGCAACAACACCCCATACACAGCCTTGCACGAGAATGACAGAAACCCAGGATGGCGGCAGAGCTCCCGAAGAATCCCCACGGCCCAAGAATAAACAGGGGGGGTAAACAAGGCCACCTCCCGACAAACCCCCAAATCAAACAAATAACTGAAGCGAAGTGAGCAGAAAAAAAACACCCAGCGAATTCAACCCCCCACCGAGAACCAGCCCCTGACGCAACGAGACCCAGAAGAGGGCCTTGGCCTTCGTGAAGACGTCAGGAATGCCAACACCCCCCTCTCTCACCCCTAACACCAACGTCGAACGGCGCACCGGTTGATAACGCCCACACCATACATATCTGTACACCATACACTCCAAATCCAAGGCCTTCTGACGATCCAACGGGAAACATCGAGCTACAAACCAGACACGCGACAAGACCTTACACGCAACAAGCAGACCCGGCTGATAAATCATCAAAGGACGATGCGACAAGAGGCCAACCGCAACCCCAACCGACCGAGAGACAGCAACTCGATTCCACTCCAAGGAGCGGTCATAGGAGGCAAACCAAGTAACCCCAAGAACCCAAAGCGAGGAGACCACTGGAAACCACGACCTATCCCACACCAGGCGGGAGGCCCACACACCGATCCCCATCAACCCCGACTTCGCCCGATTAAGAACGGCCCCCGTGGCAGACTCAAACCGCAGGAGAACGTCCTGGACAGCACCAACAGAACCCTCCGAAGCTACAAACAGAACAGTGTCGTCAGCATACCTACAAATGGGCAGCCAAAGACCGGACGGTAGACAAGGAGGCACAATCAAGGAACATGCTTTCACCGCCCGAAAGAGAGGTTCCTGAAAAATCACATACAAAAGCATCAACATGGGACACCCCTGACGAACGGAACGTCAAATAGGAAAAAAGGAACTAAAAAACCCATTCACACAAACGCGACTGTGACTCCGGACATACAACAAACGGACCCAACCGACAAACACCGCCGGAAACCCAAGCTGCTCCATAGCACTAAAAACAAACTCCAAAGACACCCTATCGAAGGCCTTTGACCAGTCCAAGCTGATCATAGCCGCCGAAAGCCGATACTCGGACGCATAGAGAAGCACGTCACGAAATAAAGCATTGCAATGCATCAGGGCACGGCCAGGCACACCACAAAACTGCTCCATAGAGACCACCGACGCAACGACACCACGACAGCGACGCGCTAAAACCTTAGACAGAATTTTGTAGTCAACATTCAAGAGCATAATAGGCCTCCAATTCGAAAACAACTGTAAATCGCCCGGCTTTGGGAGCAGCCACACGATCCCGTCACAAAAGGAATCGGGCAGAGCACCCAACTGCAAACACGCCTGCACCACCTCCAAAAGTACCTCCCCCAACACATCCCAAAGGTAAGGTAGAACTCAATGGGCAGACCATCCACACCCAGCGCACTCCCTGAACGAAACGACCGAACCACCTCCAGGAGCTCCACCATGGAAACATCCTGCACCAACCGGGCACACTCTGGCTGCGACAAACCAGGGAAGCACCTGTCCAAAAAGGAACTCGCGAGCACACCATCCCCACGCACCTCCCCATAGAACGCCTCCTACACCCATCGCGCGGTAATCACAACACCCTCCGTGCTAGAAAGCACAGACCCATCAGGCTGCCGAAAGCCCTTGAGAAGAATGGAACCCCGAGCAGCCTTCTCCCTCCCTAAAAGAAAGGGAGAGAGCCTCTCCCCATCCACACGCTCAGCCACACGAGCACGCATGCGAACACCGTCGGCTAACACCACACGCAAATCCCAAATCCGCTCCTTGCACTCAGAAATCGCACTAAAGCAGTCAACCCCAGCATTCAACTGCACATATAAACAAGACAAACGCGCCTGAAGCAACCGCAGCACACCAAACCTCCCAGCTGCCTCCCACTTAGCAACAATCCCAAAAAACCTCTGACACTCCACCTTACACCACTCCCACCAAACGAACAAAGAGGAGAAATCAGCCTTCCAGGCAACGATGCCAACCCACCAGGCCCGAAACTGCGCACAAATACGTGAACAACGCAATAACCGACAATTTAGCTTCCACCACCCAGGTCCCACCCGCACCTGACTCCGGACACCAACCCGGACAACCACCAAACAATGATCCGAGAAGGCCACCGAGATCGTGCGAAAATAAAAAACCGAACACTCCCCACCAGAAACATAGAACCTATCTAACCTAGAACTCGCCCTACGCACAGCGAAGGTATATTCCAACGAGCCGCCACACAAAACAGCCGCATCACGAAACCCGCACGCACGCAAAACCTCAATTAAAGCGGCCGAAACATTTCGAGGGCGAGTACTAGAGCAATCCTGCACACACGTAACACAATTAAAATCCCCCCCAAAGATCAAATCCCGCGTATCATGCTGCACGTATGGCAGAAGCCCCTCCCGAAAAACAGCTCCCGGTCATGACGATGCGCCACCCCAGAAGGGGCGTTCACCATCAAGAACGGAATCACAACCCCAAATACTCAGTCTGAACAAACAAGACCCGCCCCTCTTCATCCATTTCCGTGTGAAGCACGGAAATAGACGCCCTCCGCGAAAACATCATCAGCGTCCCTCCAAAGGACGTCCTCGGCGGGTTCAACACAACATGATACTCAGCACACAACCCCTGCAAAACAGACACATCCCGAACATTGTGCTCCTGGATCATAGCCACATCCACATGCTGCTCCCGAAGCACATCCACAAGGCCCAATTGGACCGCCAGAGCATTCAGACCACGAACATTCAAAGACACGCACACAATAGCAGGCGCCATCGAACCCATCAATGACCTCCAGCCCCTCCAGGCTCATCAGGGGGCACAGTGCCACCCACTGCAGTGGCGTTGTCAGCATCCAGAGGCTCAACCCACTGCCGCCCCACCGCCGGAGAATCCACCAGAACGCCGGGCCTCTGACCCCTCAGGAAGCGGACAGTGCCGGCATCACCCTGCGAAGCACGCCGAGACCCCGCCGCCACTGACCAGGTATCACCGACGTCCACCACCGACGAGGAAATCTTGCTGCCATCCGGCACTGCATCACCTTCGGAATCCACATCAGACACAGGAGAATTAGGATAGTGGGGGGGCACCACCCAAGGCACAACTCCGTGAAGCCTCAACCCGTTTGCCAGGAGGCTCTCCACTGCATGAGCGCGTCCCACCCCCCCTTCCCCGCATCGCGCTTCCGGCGAGGAGCAGGGGAGGATGACGCCCCCTCATGGATCGCACCCGTAGGAGGAGCGGAAAGCGGATGCGCAATGCAGGCAATAGGAACGCTGTCACCATCGACGACGCTTCCATCACCCTCAGTGACGCACCGCCCACAGTGGGAGGCACCGATACGACACTCCCAGCACCTTGCCCATCCACCATCGAAGCACCAGGAACAGGATGCACCTCCACATCCACCGGAATTAGAAGACGGGAAGCAGGAGCAGCCACGTCCTTCACCACAGCTGGCACAGGAGACACCACAGGCACAGACGAACCACCAGACACAACAGTCGCAGGTGCACCACCAGGCACATCCCCATGCCGAGGCCCGGCCAGGGAGGTACCATTCTCACGCAGGGGGGGAAAATCCCCAACACTGAACACAGAAGCAGTCTCCATGCAAGGAACCTCACACTGGGCAGCAGCATGGCCCTCCTCCCCGCAGAGGAAGCACGTGCGGGCCTGCCCTGGATAGAAAACACAGAGTGGAAGACCACATCACATAACCTTAGAGGGGATGGACTCCGTGAGGCGCATATGAAGCGTGCAAGTACCCAGATGGAGGCCCCGCAGCCGCCCTGCACTAAACAATTTGTATCAATGACGCATCACCGAACCATACCTCGCAAACACAGAGGAAAGCTCCGCCTCAGGAAATGTAACAGGTACCCCGTGCACGCTCACAAAGGTCAGTGAACCCCACGGATCAGAGACAGTCACTGACACAGCCGACTGAGGAAGGAGAGTCGTCCGCTCGTTCCAACGCCCCACAAACTGCTCGTATCCAGGTGACGTGGCAAACGTCACCGCCACTCGAGTGGGAGAAAATTTCTCGAGACCTAGACGATCCTTAATATCCACATTCAGGGCATCCAGAAGCGCAGTCGCCACAAGTTCCCAATCCACCACCGCAGAGAACTCCAGACGAGCAGTATTCACACGGCGGATGCGGCCACCACCAGCCGCTTGTGGGACATTTGGGGCTTGACTCTATGTATTTAATTATTAAAGTAATGAAATCAATTACGAAGGACCACCCGCTTTTATAGTAAAGAGGGAAACTAATAAAATGTGATCATTAGAAATTCCAAGAGGAACTATGGATAAATACTAGAAAATATAATCACTTGAATAATTAATGGGCTGTATAAATAATTTAATTGAATCAAAGCCTCAAACACCTACATTGGGGGGTTATTGCTAGAACTTCATATATGTCTAGGAACTAGTGTGGTTCGTACACCAGTTCATTGTGTAATAACCTAATCTTATGACCAATTAGAGAATCAATAGTAAATTTGTCACCAATAAGAATATAGATCATGAATATCAGAAATTAATAATTATAATAAAAACGTGTTAATTCCAGTGCACAGTATTCTATAATGACAATCAATAACAGATAATTTGAACAATAAAGAAATACGAAAAAGTCTTAGCTTGAAGACGTTTTCAAAGACATCAGTCACGAATCATCCTCGGAATGTCCGGAATTCTTCGTGAAACACTGGGAGATGAATAACACGGGTAAAGTAACAGCTCGGGGAATTCCTCACACGCAAGCTGTAAATTAAGATATATTACGTAGCAACATATTAGGCTACTAAACATCAATATTCAAGAAATTTGGAATGGAGAGTAATAGAAAATACTAACATGTGTTTTATTTATGTCGCTCGGCATGACGACAAGCTACCCTGCTATATAATGATGCATCAAAAGGGAGTTATATGTGTACTTAGCTAATAGGGCACTGTATAAGTTGAAGCTTGCCGAAACTCGCGTCCCAGGCTCTAGCGTCACAATGGCGAACACGTGGTGGCTAGCTTGGCCTGGATGTCGACGCACTTCTCTGGCCGGTCACGATGGATTACGCGGAACAAATTGACAAGTTCTGGGCTGAATGTCAGGTTAAATCTTGCTGACGATTCACCACAACGTATCTGGACACTGACACCAAACAAGTTGCTCAATTCCACAACAAGTCTTAACGCCGCACTCAGGCGCCTTCCTCTCACACCGACGCCTCCACACGCTCTCTCCTTAATGGCGTCTCTCCCTGCCCCGCGTCCCTCATTCGCCATACAAATTATTCACCACGAATAATATTATTTCTCGCGGTTGTGGCTAAAATGCTTTGATAAAGACTGGGTTATAATTCTGGGGGAGTTAAATATTATTACTTTCTCGCTTTACGATGGTAAACGAGAAATGGAGATGAATTTAATTCTCTCCATGGCATTCACGCGTGACGTTAAATTTATTACCTGATAACAGTTGTAACTAGAAACTCTCGATTTGGCATTATTTGGGAGTTATGTTATCTATAAATAATTATCACATGGAATACTGCTGATTTTAGAGAATCACATCAATTCTCTAACACACTGGATATAAATGTGTTTATTTTGGTAGAATCTGACGCAATACTGGCGTTTGGTTACGTAAGAATTCCAGCATTATTGTACAGATACAATTATTAGTTCAAATAAACACTACTGTTAGTTAATTTTAGTTACTACAGTAATTAGTAGATTTTAGTAATAAATAATAATACAACAGTATTGTATTAGTGTTGGAAATTTCCAACACCGCCGCCATATTGCTGACCCCTGCCCCAGTCAGCTGGCGCCCCACACCAACGAGCAACCACTACCAGGCAGCGACAAACGGCTACTGGCAGCCAGAGCCCGACGTCCACGCCCTCCAGTGGCAGAGGACGGAATCAGCCAAACAGAAAATACCTGCCTCGCCGAAGCACCAACGATCTGCTGACGCGATAAACAAGAAGACTTGTCGCCCTACAGTGCGACAAGTCTCCCTCTAACACACACACACCTTTGTTTAATCGCCACTCCTCTAGCTAAAGCACAAGACAACAATCGCTTTTGTAACCTTGTCCTTTTCAATATTAATGCGTATCCCAATATCTGTACCAGTGCAATCATCGAGAGGATAAACCTTTCTTACTAACTGCACGTAGTTTACATAAAAAAAGAATGAACAAAGAATGAAGATGCACAATAAAGACAAGACAAATCACTCAACTCCACCCAGCTGCTCCAGAGCCGAGCCTGTGTGACAACTGCGTGCGCCAAGAACTCTTGGCTAGGCTTGGGCGGCCGTACTGGGCTTTACGGAGCTTTCCACAACTTTCGACAAACTAACACGTCATGGTGCGTAACTCGTCATTCTTCTACCTGGTCCTATTCTGACCTGCAGTCCGGTGTATTTGACACGATGACAAGGTACCACTCATTCAAAGTCTCGCCCCGTGCATGTGAAATATAATGATTACCCTCCCCACACAACTATGAATTAAAAGTCCACTACGGACTCCCCATAACACATGCTACTTGAAACTTTTATTCAGAGTAGCTGAATCTAAAACAATACTACTGTGAATTAATCACTTTCACCCACAATGATATCCGTATAACAAATGTGATGGAATGGTATTCAATCTTGTTCGCTTGGTAAGCAGTTAGTAAATCTTTGCTATCTTTCAACTGTGTATGAGTATCCAGTTTTATTTTCTAAGTAATAAATCACCCAAATAAATGTATTTGGCCTCTTACAAAGAACGTCGCTTTTTGCTCGTATGCACACTAAAGCCTAAACTGCCATACAAGAAAATGAAAGCTTGCGGAAGTGACGCACTGGCTTGTTTTCTGTTTGGGTTCTCTGGCTTAGTCTGTTAGGTTAAGGCTAAATACTTTACTTTAATGGTTTTCATGACGTTTTGAAACCTTAGGAGAACTTGCTGCGCTCCTAACGTACCAGAGTACCAAAAACCTGCTTTTTTGGATCCGTTTCATTTGGAAATTGAATTTCCATTTTGTAGTATGCTTAATGCATACGGCCAAAAATGGCCATGTGGTCATGCGAAAAGCGACGTTTTTTTTGTAAGAGGACGGGTTGTAAGAGGGCGTTCTTTGTAATTGGAAGGGTTGTAAGGGGACGGGTTGAATAAATTAGAGGTAAACTGGCAACAATAAGCAATATCGCACTCCATCTGGCAACGCTGCCTGGCGTTAGATACACTGGTTACATTTTTGTAATAAACTTATTTGTCGTAATACGATTTAGTAATTCACTTGCCAAATGATTACTGTGAACTGATCAATAAACAGTTCAACACCAATGAGCACTGTGAAGTGAACAAGCAATGATTATACATATTAGCTCAAGACAAAAGTTTTACTTATAAAAAAAAAAAGATAGTCTCTAACTCAAAATAGTTGCCCTTATTCAACGACCAGTACTATAGCAATTAGAAGTACATACATGCAAACACACGTGTATATAAACATATTGCACAAATATAATAATAGTTGACAGCGAACGCTAATGAATATATTCTTCGGAAATGCCTAGAACAAGGGAGGTGGTGTGGGGGAAATCTACAACTGTTTGTATTGTAGCAAATATATTATGTCGGTAACATACTTGTTCCATTCTCTCATTTGCTTATGTGCAGATAATGAGATGGGTTTGTTAGTTCTACTTAGTCTATTAATTACGAATTCATACACACAGAAATGACAATAGCATGTTATATCAAATGAACAAATCCACCAGGCTGTGATAAGGGTGTGAACCTACGCACGGGAAGTAGGCTTAGGAGAAGGTTCGGGATCCTCGTGAGGGCAGTACTCCAGGTCGTAATTCTTTTGACCATGTTGTGGCACAGTTTACCAAGGCGCATCTCGGAACATCCCGTGCATAGGTTCGATCCCTCATCACTTTCCTTGTGGAATTGTTCATACGAACTCGTACTTCTTCCCTAATTACAGTTAACAATTATTTTCTACCTGCTAGAGGATGGCGAGGTGTGGACCGATAATATAAGCAATCAATAAGCGAATAATCTAATAAATCCAATAGTTAATGAGTGTCATATCTGTGGAACAGAAGTAGAGGCACCATATTGCACTACTTACTGGAATGTGAAGCTACTGAAACACTGTGCATCAAACTCAACATTAATCAAACGACAGCAGCTGCATTAGATGCACATTCCACAGCAACTACAATGATTAGAAAAGCCGTTGAAGAATGGGACTCGCTAGTGAACATTATGCATCTACATCCACCACCAAGATATTAAAACAAGATTAAAACCAGTGCACTAAAACAGAAGCAAAAAGAAACTGGGAAAAAGGAGGAAACCCCACCTCCATTCAAAATTTTACCCAAATATCATAGTAACAAGGTAATCGCGAGTAACGAACTCAATTACGGGCTCAACATAGCCGTGCTGCATGACATTTTGTTCTGAGTTGGTGAATCAAAATAGCAACGAATAATCTGTTACGGGCTATTCATGCTCGTGTCCTCCGTTTGAGTGGCTTATTAGATTGATTGATGAAGATTAATCTCTCGGTTACAGATCTGCTCCTGTGCCAGCTAAGTCCACTATGGGCTCGCAATAGACCATACTACTTGGACCTAGTTGTTCCGAGTAGCTGAATCTAAAACAGCAGCGAAGATAATTTTCACTTGGTAATTATTTCCACGTTGTCCTCGAAAAACATCGAAATAATTACCACAATTTTGTATAAGGAGCAGTAGCTAAAGGCAAAGGACTTGACATCACCCAAAACTGATCCCATTCAATGTTGGAATCCCATTAAATAAGTGAGCCATTAAACTGCTAAATTGGCAACCGTCATCCAGTGATCCATAAAATAATCCATCCCAGCACAGAGTACTTAAACACAAACTAAAAAAACTCGTCAACAACAGAGAATAGCAGAGGATTTGCCCTATGTGAAATAGTATATTCATGCTACCAAGTTTGGTCAAATATCCTGAAAGGAATCCACAGGGAAATAACAGTAAGGTTATATAGACAACGTCTAGGTTACAGATGCAACTGGGAAATTAGTGAACCCAGAGAGTGGCAATGCATCTTCTGCCAAACAATCGCAAAAAAAACACTACTTCACTATCTCCTGGAATGTGAAGTAACCAAGGACCTTAGAAGAGATTTAGGAGTCCCTGAATCTTGCAATTACCACCCTGAAGCTATCAACACTGCCACTCTTCTGGTAATTTTTTATTGATATAAAAAATACAAATTACAAATCACATAACGGAGAGAACAGAAAAAAGAATACATAATTGGCATAAGACAAAACACATGGCACAGGAAATAGACAAAATAAATCATGTAAAAGGAAAAGGAACACCCACAAAACATGAACATAAATACAATGACCTCTATAATTGAAAGGGGTGGATAACAAATTACAAACCCGGGCACCCCAAAACCCACACAGAGGAGCACAAAAATACACAAAAGGCATGCGCTAGAGACATAGGAGCAACAAGTACACATGCCATAAGTAACATAAAAGATCTAAATAATAAATCGTGCACAGAGCAAATTAAGAGGCCCACGCAGGAGCCAAGAAACAAACACAATCACACCAAACCACCCTGAAGGACAAGGGGAGAGCAAGCACAGGAGTAGCCTCAACAGAAACAAAACATCACACACACACACACACACACACACACACACACACACACACACACACACACACACTGCTCATCCCCGGCCAGGAGGCCCTCAGGAGGGCCGGGGACCAAAGACGAACGGAACAGACCCACCCAAACAACCCACACCAAGATCCAAGAACCCAACCCAATCCCAATTACACAAAGGCAGCCCCACTAACATATGCATCGGTAAACCAACCGCAAAAGGCCTCCGGAAAAGCGCGCTGTAGCCACCACCAGGTCTACCGCATGTGGCCCCTCAAAAACCCCAACCCTATCAACCCCATAACCCTCCCACCAACCAACCCACACACAATACACAGTCAGCGATAAGAAAACATTAGGTAATCGCACCGTCTAGAACCCTGAGGAAAAGACAAAACAAAAATCGCAGAAAACCACCCCGATACCCCGGCCCACAAACCACGGCCAACACATCACGAAACCAATCAAGCAAACCACGCAACCGCTCACAAAAATAGACATGCAACTGAGACTCGGCAGGGAGACCGGCCGACTGGCTCCCTGCTGGTCGGCCGAGCAGACAGCACGCTGGACTTGTGATCCTGTGGTCCTGGTTCGATCCCAGGCTCCGGCGAGAAACAATGGGCAGAGTTTTTTCACCCTATGCCCCTGTTACCTAGCAGTAAAATAGTAACCTGGGTGTTAGTCAGCTGTCACGGGCTGCTTCCTGGGGGCGGAGGCCTGGTCGAGGACCGGCCGCGGGGACACTAAAAAGCCCCGAAATCATCTCAAGATAACCTCAAGATAACCTCGGGTAACCCACAGTGCACACACACTGCAAAGCGCACAAACCCAGTATGCACAGCTGTTCATTCGTCACCAACGACAAATGCAACATGCGAAACAACAACTCCCGCTGCTGCGGCGCGCCAAAAACCACGCCCCCAACGCCGCCCACACCTCCCCCAATCCCAACACAGGAACAAGGCCTCCACTCACAGCCAGACACGACAAAACAAAACCCCATAAACCGCCTTAACCGAAAGAGACATATAACCAGGACAACTGCAGACAGCCCGAAGAATGTCCACCTTCCAAGAGTAAACAGGAGGGGTACACAGGGCCACCTCCCAACACCCAAATCCACCAAGAAACTAAACCGAACCGAGCAATAAAAAACACACAAAGCATTAAGCCCCCCACCCATCTCCAACCCCTGACGCAACGAGACCCAGAACAACACCCGAACCCTGGTAAACACGTCAGGAATACAGACCCCACCCTCCCGCAAAGCTAACACCAACGTCGAGCGACGAACCGGGTGGTAACGTCCGCACCACACTTGCCTATAAACCTGACGTTCCAACCTGCAAACTAAGGGGAAGCACAGACCCCCAAACCAGACGCGCGATAACACCTTGCAAGTAACAAGCAACGCCTGCTGATAGATCGTCAACGGGCACGCTGACAACATCCCAACCGCAATGCCAACACTACGAGAAACCACATCCCAATTATATTCCAAAGAGCGTTCATAAGAAGCGAACCAGGTGATCCCCAGAACCCGCAGAGAGACCACCAGAAACCAGGACCCCTCCCACACAAGGCAAGAGGACCACCCACCGACACCCATAATACCGGACTTAGCACGATTAACCCAGGCCCCAGTGGCCAACTCAAACCTCTCAACCACGGTCTGCACAGCCCCAACAACCCTCAGAGACTATGAACAGAACGGTATCATCCGCAGATGGGCAACCGTAGACCAGAAGGCATTCGGGGGGGGGGGGGGGGGAAGGATCAAGGCACAAGCCTTGACCACCCGAAAAAAGGCTCCTAAAAGAGCACATAAAGAAGCATAGAAAGTGGACAACCCTGCTGCACCAAACGACACACAGGAAAAGGAGCATTCAAAAACCCATTGATGCACACCCGACTACAACAACGAGCGTACAACATGCGCACCCAACGAACAAACAAAGGCGGAAACCCAAGGCGCTCCAACACACGAAAAACAAAGGCAAGCGATACATGGTCAAAAGCCTTCGACCAATGCAGGCAGAGCATCGCCGCCGACAAGCGAGATTCCGAAACCGTAGAGAAGCACATCCCGAAACAACGCATTGCACTGCAGCAAAGAGCGGCTAGGAACACCACAAAACTGTTCTGCAGAAACAACAGACGCAACACGTCGACACCGACCAGCTAAAACCTTGGACAGGACCTTATAGTCCACATTCAACAAAGTAATGGGCCTCCAGTTAGAGAAGAACCGTAAATCGCCCGGCTTCGGGAGCGACCGTACGATCCCATCGCACTGAGACACAGGCAGAACGCATCCCCTAAGGCAAGCCCGTACCACCACCAAAGAACACACCCCAGCACATCCCAAAGAGCAACATAAAGCTCTACAGGAAGGCCCTCCGAGCCCGGCACCTTCCCAGAACGAAACGACCAGACCACATGGAAAATCTCCACCAACGAAACATCTTCCACTAAACGAACACAATCCACAGCAGACAACCCCGGAACGCACCCACTCAAGAAATCATCCGCAAGCACGTCGTCCCCCTCCACCACTTCATAGAGAGCTGCCAACTCCTGCCGGACATAATGCACCACACCATCGGTGTTCGAAACAATGGACCCATCCGGCCGCTGCAGAGCGGTAAAAAGAACAGTCACGCGCAGCCTTCTCCTTATCTAAAAGAAAGGGAGAAGCCATTCCCCGTCAACACTCTCACTCACACGAACGCCCTCGGCCCACTCATTCCGCAAACCACAAATACACTCCTTACACTCCGCAATCTCCCCAAAACAGTCAATCCCAGCATTCATCCGCACATACAACCCGAAAGCCGGGCCCGCAGCAACCCAAACCTCCCAGCACCCTCCTGTTCGGCAACAACCCGAAAAAACGACCGACACTGCACCTTACACCACTCCCACCAATCCAAAACAAAAGGAAACTCAGGTCACCGGGCAAGAATCCCGACCTACCAGACCCGAAACTGCCCACAAACCCGCGGACTACGCAACAACCCACAATTGAGTTTCCACCACCCTGCACCGACTCGCACCTGACTGCACGCACCAACCCGGACCACCACCAAACAATGATCCGAGAAGGCTACTGGGACAGTGTGGAAAGCAAACACGGAACACTCCGCACCAGTAACATACACCAGATCAATCCGCGAACGTACCCCATGCACAGCAAAAGTAAAACTCAACTCGCCACACAGAGCACAGCAGCATCCTTGAAACCGCAAGAACGATCCACCTCCAACAGCGCACCTGAGATATTGTGCTGGTGGGCGCTATTACGGTCCCGCACACTCGTTACACAATTAAAATCCCCACCAAAAACCATACCCCGCATATCATGACGCAGGAAGGGGAGAAGCCCCACCCTAAAAAAACTCCTCGCGCTCCTGACGGCGTGCTGCCCTCGAGGGGGTGTACACTATCAGGAACGGAACGACGACCCCCCAAAAACTCTACCCAAACAAACAAAACCTGCCCATCCTCATGCATCTCTGTGCTTCACACGGAGATGGAAGCCCTCCTAGAAAACAAAAGTGTCCACCCAAAGGACGTCCTTGGCGGATTGAGCGCATGATAATGGGCACACAAACTCTGCAACACACACACACATCACGAACATTATGCTCCTGGATCAGAGCCACATCCACATGCTGCTCCTGCAGAACATCCAACATGCCCAACTGGACCCCAAGATCTTTCAAATCCCGAACATTCAACGACGCGTGCACAACAGAGGGCGCCATCGGGAGAACCTCGGGACACCCCCAACCCGACGCTTTTTCCAGGGGAAACATCTGCACCCCCCAGCGCCTCCACCAGCAACTGAGCACATGGAGCAGGAACCGCCAGACCAGCAGAGCCAACCGGCAAATCAGACAAAACAGCAGCAGACGAAGAGGCAGGTACAGCAGGGGAAGACACCATCTCAGGCACACCCACAGAGTTCGGACCTACCGGGGTCGGCCCAACCTCCGGCAAGCGCGGGAAATCATCCTCATGGAACACAGACGGGACCTCCGTGCGAGGAGCACGGCAACCAGCAACGAAGTGACCCACCTCACCACACCAGAAGCAGGAGAGAGTCTGTTCTTGGTAAAAAAAACACGTACGTAGAACCCACACACTGCCACCCTGGAGGGAATAGTCCCAGAGTGCCTCATGCACAAATTATGCGCACCCAGACCTCCACCGACACAACAGAACCTGGAACCACACGCGTCTGCGCATCCCAGCGGTGCACAAACAGCTGATAGATACTAGACGAGGAGAACGTCACCGCCACTCGGGTAGATGAAAGTTTTTCCTAACCGTAGAGATCAGGAAACTCCATGCCCAGTACGTCCATGAGGGCAACTTCCACTTAGGGCCAGTCAACAGGGGCCGAGAAGTCAAGCCGTAAGGTGTCGACACGGCGAAAACGGCCACCACTAGCCGTCACCATAACACCTGCCGGGCCCCGGCCAACGGCCGCACCACACCGTCAACAACGACCACCACGGAGCAGCTACAGGCTAAGACTGACAGCTCAGGCCGAACGTCAGCGCTCTCGGGTAGCAGAGCGGTGAATCCATCTCTTCTGGTAATGAAAGGTGTCTAACAGCTGGACATTCTCATCAATACTGACAAGCAGTATCCTTTCCCACGATAGCAGCCACATTGTAAGGACAGACGATTTAAATGTGAGCACACCACGCAGTATATCCATACACGACCAAAGGTCATATTCACTCGAAAAAATCCACCACTTGCAGGCTATTCATGCCCGTGCAACCTCTTGGGTGGCTTAATCTACACCAAACAATCAATTCAATCATCTTCAATCTACTTTCAAGAGTGTTTCAGTACAGATGCTAGAAAGTTACCGCACATCTTCAATATTCACCAACAACAACAACAATGTAACACTCGGCATGTTCAGTTCCTACCTTCACAAGACGCTTCAACCTCTATACAGAGCAGACAGCCAGACTCGAGCTTCCACGCTCTCATCCCCCACAGAGCTCCTCGACTCCACCCGCATTCAGAGTGCCACGCTCTACGACTCTTGCACCACATCTGAGGTCTCCACCCTCGGCCTCAATCAGCACTCTGCCCTGCTCCAGACTTCATCTCAATTTCTAAGACACTTCACTACTCTGCCAACAGAGAGACTGCTGTAACCAAGGCTATACTAAATATATAAAATAACACTAAACTGTGTGTCTAATCAAACAAATATGTAAATGTAATCATACGTTACAGTATTTATTTGGACTAATTTTAATAATTTAAATAATATTTATTAAGCGGACTGTGTATTTATTTATTTACTTTTCACCAATAAATTAAAACATCACACAACTTAGGGGAGGGTTATAATTTCAACTACACGAAAATCAATTCACAAGTTGTCAGTTTGAATTAAATTAATTATTGTTAAATCATATTATTGATCTAAAATATGGTTTGGTGGTTATTTAAAATTTTCACAGCTTAGCTGTTATGGTAGTTGTGGGTAGCCAGCTGGATTAATGGTCTCGCGGGTCGTGGCGTTGTTAGTGTTCAGGATGGGACAAAAATCAGTCACGTGGTCTCCTAGCGACGCTCCACATTAGTAACCTAGTCTTGGTTAACCAGCCAACGAGTTACACCGTAAAATGTACTACACACGATATATTCATTTTATATGTATTGATTAAATAATGATTCCCCCATTTTGCACCTGCAAGATAACGTAAGCTTTAAAGGGTTGATAGATGTTAATCTTCTTGTTTGAGGAACTGTACACTTGAGACAGTTAAGCAAGTCCCAGCTGTGTCTGGGAACAAGTGACAGGATGAACAACCCAGCGGGTTTTCTTCCTATTGGAGAGTGTTGTACGTGTTGCTATGGCGGTATGTCCACTCAGAAGATGAGTGGCACTCTCCAATAAACTCGCCCCTCGGGGCAAAATTAAAAAAAAAAAAAAAAAAAATCTGAAATAAAGTGTATTCAGTTTTCACCCTTGGTTGAGCTGTAATCAAATCAAATGCTGAAGGGGGTGTCTCAAATAAAATCAAATTCGGGGCATCTGACAGTTGAGTGGACAGCGCTTTGGATTCGTAGTCCTGATGTTCCGGGTTCGATCCCCGGTGGATGCAGAAACAAATGGGCAAAATGTTTTTCACCCTGATGCTCCTGTTACCTAGCAGTAAACAGGTACCTGGGAGTTAGACAGCTGCTACTGGCTGCTTTCTGAGGTGTGTAACAAAAAGGAGGCCTGGTCGAGGACCGGGCCGTGTGGATGCTAAGCCCCGAAATCATTTAAAGATAACCTCAAGAAGAAGGGGTATTTTATACCCTAAAATACTCCTTACCCTTCCTAGGAACTGATGGTGACAACTTGTATATCACAAATACAAGGGATGACGGACAACAAATTTCACCATCCGGGTTTCAAAAGGGCTAATCCCTCTCTTCTCTCCTCGGGCTTCGTCTTATCATGCGCTTATATCCACTAGTGGAAAATGGGTTTTGTTTGACTTCATTTTAGTAATAGAAATTAAGTTCGGTCCTTGGAAAGGCTTTTGTGATGCTCAAAGTCCACAGACTGTTGTTTTAAAGATTAATTTATATTATTGATGAAGTTCATTTTGGTCACATTGGTGTGTAATTCTTATTTTCTAGCATAAAGTTGCCCTGTACACATTGTTATTCTTCTTAAATAATATTTTATTTATTTAATATTTATTTAACAAAAAAACTAACTTTTCACTTGCATCTTATGCTAAAAGTTAGTAATTGGTGTTGGAATTTCCAACAGGATGGGGAGGTGGGAGGTAATGATCTGCCTGTCCACTGTCAGACGCCTGTGATTCTTCTCAATGGTCTCTACTTGCCAGGAAATTACCAGTGGTATGGTGTCGTCACCTTCTGTGCTTCATTTAGTAGCTTCTTACTGGTGGTAGAGTCTGCCTCGCTGCTACACACTCACGATCCCGTATATGCCGATGTTGATCATAGCAGGCGAGTCGGGAACGTATCCTGTAGTTCCGACACCCTACTCCCCTTTCATAAGTCACCTTGAAATGATCTTCTGACTGGCCACTGATGGCTGTGGACCACTGAATGTCTTTCATTTCGGGTCACACTCGCACTATACTCACTTTTAGGAGTTAAACCAGTATCATGTACGTGGCAAAGAACACATCTGCGAGTCACCGAGATCATTTTCTGAATACAGCCTCCATTCCAGCATGTCACCAACCTTCTCTAGAGAATGCACGTCTGCGTGCATTCTCCTTTCTCACCTTGGAGTTGAGGATGCACGCAGAGTATCCCAGCTGCCTGTCCATAGCAGACCTTACACTGTTATGCTGGCCTCACGGTCATGATTGCTGCCCACCTGATCATCCTTGGGGATAATTGTTGACCAGGATTGCATGATGGCTCTTGTAGTTGCCCAGAGGATCAGGCTGTAAGGAAACACACTTGTCTCCTTAGCCCCAGCCTCCAATAGAAAAGATGATCCCAGATCTCCAAGATACTGAGCTGCAATCTGACTGCAACCTGCAGAAACTTCCCCGGGAATCTCTGCACGGTCACTCCGAGAGTTATTCCAGAGTTGGCTGCTGTTCAGCCTTTGTAACACGGGAAATCACGGATTTTATAGAGTTGACCATGTTGTCTGCCTCTCACGACTATATAGGTGTAATGGGGCCTTCCTGTGCTGCCACACTCTACTCAGGAGATCGCTTCACGTCACACGACCTCGGGTCTCTTCCCCATTGATTGCTCCTGTTAGCCTTCACCCAATCATCTCCGTCATGAAATTTCGTTGTCCTCTCTTCTCTGATTTCCGGTAGGATTCTATTAGTTACCTTGTTGTCTGTACTAGTTTGGTTGTAGTAGTGATACACACTGTCGTTGCTTCAAGGATTTTATTGGGTAAGGCAACATGATACATGTGAAACCCCAAGATCTTACCTAACTCAAGGTCTGTGTGAATTCTGAGACCTACCTCAGAGCGGGCAGTGCCGACTCCGTGGAGTGTGACGTCATGTGCCTAACCGCCTCTGATTGGTTATACACCAACCGTCTTACAATTTGAGGGCTAACGTCGCTAGGATACGCGACCAATTCGATGTCCCTTGTCGACAAGCTCTGGATAGAAAATTACAATGATTCTGAAACGACCTCGATGGGATACAATGATGGCATTATATGTAAAAATGCGGATTAAACATTAAAAAATGGCTCGGGTGTGCGTTTATAGTAACACCGTTTGGCATGTGCACAAAAATAAGAATATAATTTATACAGGGAAAATTAATTGGAACAGAGTATGAAGAACATATGCATCACTTAAGATCATATATGAACAATACAACTCCATGTAATGCCTAAAACAAAATTATCAACATCTTGTATAAATGACATGTGCTCGGGAAATAATAAGTCAATTATCTGAGTTAATGGAATGAGTTAGGTCATAACATCCACAATGAATTTGATAATTAGATAACAAGAAAAACAATTAATGTACAATATTTACAATATATTTGCAAGGACTAGATCAAAAAGGATAACAGCTTGGTGATAGCAGTTAGGAATCACTGGCCTCAGTGTGGTTGCTAGAAAATTAATGGAACTGTTGATGACATGCACTGTAAAAATGCAAATGACACAGTAGACTTAACAATGGAGTATGATTAGGACACAGAGTTAATAGTAGTATATACATTGCATTATACAGTAATAATAGGACACATAGGGTAGAGGTACTGGGAAGTAAGGCAACAAACAAGAGAACTCATTCGTCCAGGAGACAAACTAGAGTTCTCTGGTTTGGCCAAAAATATATAAATAATAATAAATAATAAATAAATGTTTATTTAGGTAAGGTACATACATACAATTTTTTTTTACAAAGATTGGTTGACTTATAGGTAGAGCTAGTACATACAATGCCTAAAGCCACTATTACGCAAAGCGTTTCGGGCATATAAATAAAAGTGATAACTGCGGAATGCACTAATTATAAATTCTGTGAATGTCAACACCTAGTTCATTAAGAGCGCTATACAATTCTGGCTCTGACTGAAGGTCAGGAACAGATGAAACTGCATGTGTCAAGCTCTCATCTGGGAAGTTTATTTCGTTAACATCTAGCCAATAAGCTTGTGGTGAGTGCACAGTAGAGACAAAGGATCTAGATCTGAGATTATAGGTGCTGGCATGGAGTGACTACATAAAGTGGTCTGTCAACCACAGGTGGTGGTGTCCCTGGGTTGGTTCATTGTTATCTTCCACGTCAGTCTCGTCAGCAGTCATTTTAGCTAACTTCATGTGATCTATATGTTCGTTTATATACTCTCCCGTTAACAAATTCTTAAGTTTGTACTTATTACCCTTGATAAGCTCATTTGCCTTATATAGACCGAATTTTTTTTAGCTTGTACATAGGGCCAGACCTGTGTTGGTTAAGTACAATTACTTCAGATCCGACAATTATCTTATTGGGCTTAGCTCGTGAATTCCTTGCTCGAGTGAACTCTGCTCTTGCCTTGGACAATTGTTCTCAGATTTTCTTGAAAACTAGTTGCATTTGTCTACGCTTTACTTTAACAAAATCTAGGTTATACAAGGGAGTAGGGGCTACATTAATAAATTCATTAGGGAGGGTCATATCTGTATCATAAAGAATAGCATGAGGAGTCTCATGTAGAGGCATTAATTGAAGAATTTATGGCACACTGAATTAAGGGTATAAACACATCCCAATTACTGTTATCAAAATGTTACGTGACTCAAGGAATCTAACGCTATCCTGTTAGTACGCTCTGCTAACCCCTTACTTGATAGATTATATGGCATATTACTATCTTTTATTATTATATAAATCACACAAGCTAGTTAAGAGTCTATTACTGAACTCGGGACCGTTATTTGAGAGAATTTCTTTTGGCATACTATATCGTCAAATTATTTGGTCATGTAATGCACTGACTACTTTTCAGAGCACTACTTTATGCACTGGTTTCTATAGTTTTGTTTGGGAAAGTAACTAGTTCACAATACCATGGATAAATGATCAAGTGTTTGTTCCCCTTTTCCGTTTGTCAAATTTGTCAACAAATCCATTAATTTGGTGTTCTCAAGGTGTTTTAGTTGCTGGGTGCACATGAATTGGGTTAGGTCCCAGGACGTGTCCCTTATACTGTAAGCAGGTTAAACATCTGTCAACATAATGAGCGATCTCTTTAGCCATTTTGGGCCAAACATACTTCACTATACCTTGCTGGAGTGTACGATCCTTTCCTGGATCGTACTTGTGGGAGCATCATGGATAATCCTTAAAATAGTTGGAACCAAAACAGCTGTAACAACTGACGACACTTCCTCGGGAATGTTCCTAGCTTTACTACTCTACACAGTAAATTGTCTAACATCAATAACTTTTAATGGTACTGGGGGTTTGTGAATATGACAGTATCTTGCTTGGTCAAAAACCTAATGACAGGTGCCCATATGGGGGTCTTGTCTCTGTTCTGTCTCGACTACTGTAGCGTCTAATGCTAGGTAAATTACATGAATTGCAGCTACCTTTTTTTTTTTTTTTTTAACAGAGCAAGTACAGCGTATAGTAACCATATAAACAGGAAAGCACAGAATAACAAAGAACACAGAATAACAACAACACAGATAACAAGTAACACAGTTCAACACAAAAGTGAAAACAAAGAATAACATAAAACACATAAGAACACACACACACACACACACACACACACAATTCCCCAACAATTTTCCCCAACAAGAAATTTTCCCCAACAATTTTCCCCAACAAGAAAAGGGATAGACAGGAGGCACTGAACTACAGGCCAGTGTCCCTAACCTGCATACCATGCAAGCTGATGGAGAAGATTGTACGAAAAAAACTAGTGGAGCATCTGGAGCGAAGGAACTTTGTAACACAGCATCAACATGGGTTCAGGGATGGCAGGTCCTGCGTCACAGGGTTACTTGAATTCTACGACCAGGCAACAAAAATAAGGCAAGAAAGAGAAGGGTGGGCAGACTGCATATTTTTGGATTGTCAGAAAGCCTTTGATACAGTGCCACACAAAAGGCTAGTGCGAAAGTTGGAGATGCAGGCTGGAGTGAGAGGGAAGGTACTCCGGTGGATAGAGGAGTACCTAAGCAACAGGAGACAACGAGTCTGTGTGAGGGGTGAGGTCTCAGATTGGCGAGACGTCACAAGTGGAGTCCCGTTGGGGTCAGTCATTGGACCTATACTGTTTCTGGTATATGTTAATGATCTCCCAGAGGGTATAGATTCGTTCCTCTCAATGTTTGCCGACGATGCAAAAATTATGAGGAGGATTGAAACAGAGGATGATAGTAGGAGGCTACAAGATGACCAGGATAGACTGAGTGAATGGTCCAACAAATGGCTGTTGAAGTTCAACCCGAGTAAATGCAAAGTAATGAAACTAGGCAGTGGAAACAGGAGGCCAGGCACAGGATACAGAATAGGAGATGAAGTACTTAATGAAACAGACAGAGAGAAAGATCTAAAAGTTGATATCACACCAAACCTGTCTCCTGAAGCCCACATAAAGAGAATAACGTCTGCGGCATATGCGAGGCTGGCTAACATCAGAACGGCGTTCAGGAACCTGTGTAAGGAATCATTCAGAATCTTGTACACCACATATGTAAGACCAATCCTGGAGTATGCGGCCCCAGCATGGAGCCCGTACCTTGTCAAGCACAAGACGAAGCTGGAAAAAGTCCAAAGGTATGCTACTAGACTAGTCCCAGAACTAAGAGGCATGAGTTATGAGGAAAGGCTGCGGGAAATGCACCTTACGACACTTGAAGACAGAAGAGTAAGGGGGGACATGATCACAACCTACAAAATCCTCAGGGGAATCGACCGGGTAAACAAGGATGAACTATTCAACACTGGTGGGACGCGACCAAGGTGACACAGGTGGAAGCTGAGTACCCAAATGAGCCACAGAGACGTCAGAAAGAACTTTTTCAGTGTCAGAGTAGTTAGTAAATGGAATGCATTAGGAAGTGATGTGGTGGAGGCTGACACCATACACAGTTTCAAATGTAGATATGATAGAGCCCAATAGGCTCAGGAATCTGTACACCAGTTGATTGACGGTTGAGAGGCGGGACCAAAGAGCCAGAGCTCAACCCCCGCAAGCACAATTAGGTGAGTACAATTAGGTGAGTACACACACACACACACACACACACACACACACACACACACACACACACACACACACACACACACACACACACACACACACACACACACAAACAAAAGCAGTACTACCCAGATGGGGCGCGCCAAAAGCGTCAGTAATTACAAAAGCGCACAAGGAGCACAATAAACCAAGGGTAAATTATAAACAGGAATACACATACAAAGAAACACATACAAAAATAACACAAACGCAAAACACACGCACCATGCGCCACACCACACAACAGCAGACAACACACGCACCATGCGCCACACCACACAACAGCAGACAACACACGCACCATGCGCCACACCACACAACAGCAGACAACACACGCACCATGCGCCACACCACACAACAGCAGACAACACACCACAGAATCAAGAACACAATAACAAACATGGTAATATAACACTGCAAATACAACATAGTAAATAAATGCAGGAAAATAACAAAGGAATACAACAAAGCAATACACAGCACAGTACATAAAATAAATGAAACAGAGCACATTAGCATTACATAGTAAAATAACATAGTAAAAAATAAAGGAATCGGTATAGTACAAACCGACATTGGAACATATAACACAGTAAAATGACACAGATAACAGAACAAATTGTAAAAAAACAAACACACAAACAAACAACACATGCCACCCATACGGGCGTGCCAACAGGAACCATAATGAAAAGCACATAACACAAGGCAGCAAGACAAAATGACAATGAACACAAGCATACAAAAAACACACAACAATGGAACACATACGAAACAAACACAGCCACCCAGCACACAAACCCGACCCCCACAGACAGAGGACGGCCAGCCACCAAGCAGAAAAAACACCCACGCACCGGACACATGGAGAAAGACGAGCCACGCAACACAACACACCCATACCCACCCACACACAAACAAAATCCTGCCACACAAGGTAACCAAGCAAACCCCAGCACACACAAACCCCAAAGACAAACAAACACAGACCCCCCAAACCCCCACCCACCAGAGGGAACCGAACCAAAAGAACACACACACACACACACACACACACACACACACACACACACACACACACACACACACACACACAGTAACCCACAACCTACACCAACGCAGCACCCCGGACATACTCGACCGTGAACCAAGCATCAAAAACCCTAGGAAAGGAGCGACGCAACCACCACATAGTATAAGACAGACGGCCTTTCAAAAACCCCAAAATCCTCCCCACCCCATACCCCTCCATCCTTCCAACCCATAAACAAAAAATATAGTCCGGTAACAACACCCCGAGCGTGTTACGCATCCGCCTGGAGCCCCGAGGGAACGAAAAAAACAAAAACCGCAATAGGTCGACCTGCACCCCTGGACCACAAAAGGCTGCAATGACATCCCGCAACCACCCAACCAAACCCTGAACCCGCGCACAAAAATAAAAGACGTGCAACCGAGTCTCATGTCCCCCACAATGAACACAACTATCAGAGGCGACCAAACTCAACATAATGAGCCTCGCATTCGTAGCCAAAGACTCATGCAAATATCGAAAAACCAACCAACTCGCGGGTCCGTGGCGCAATACACGGCCCACTCATCGCCTCCCACACATTCCCCCAGTCGAAACAAGGGTACAAACTTTCGACCCTGGGAGGCACCCGAGAGGCAAGCGCCCCATACACCTCCCGACAACCAAAAGAGACAAACCCAGGAAATCGACAAAGTGCCTGAAGGATCAAAACCGCCCACGAATACACTGGAGGCGTATACAGGGACACCTCCTGGCAACGATCCAGATCAAGCAAAAAACTAAACCGCATAGAGCAGTAAAACAACCCCAAGGAGTTTAACCCACCCCTTAACACCAAACTCCTCCGAACCGACCCCCAAAACAAAGCCAACGCCTTCACATAGACATCAGGAATACCAATTCCACCTTCTGACACCTTAAGACATAACGTAGATCGACGAACCAGATGATACCGGCCACACCACACATAACGATACACCAAACCCTCCAGAGCGCGAGCCTTCCGCCGATCAAACGGAAAACACTGCGCAACAAACCAGACCCGCGACAGAACCTTACAAGACACGACAATCGCCCACTGGTAAATAGTCAGGGCCCGTTGCGACAACATCCCCACAGCTACGCCCACCCCCCGCGAAACTGCCTCCCAATTAAACTCCAAAGACTGCACATACGACCTGAACCACGTAATCCCCAGAACCTGAATAGACTGAACCACCGGAAACCACAAACCAGACCACACCAAGCGAGAGGCCCAACCCCAGAAGACAAGACTTTCCACGATTGACCAAAGCCCCTGTAGCTGACTCAAACTGAAGCACCAAATCCTGAACAGCAGGCACAGAACCCTCAGAGGCAACAAACAAGACCGTGTCGTCCGCATAACCACAAATCTTGAGGGACAAGCCATTCAGCAAACACGGTGAGACAACTGAACGACAAGCACACACTGTGCGAACAAAGGGCTCCTGAAACAGAATATAGAAAAGCATCGACAGAGGACACCCCTGTCGAACAGAACGCCGAATAGCGAAGGGAGCACTAAGGAACCCATTGACACACACCCTACTACTACAACCAGCATACAACATCCGTATCCAGCCCACAAACTGGGGCGGGAAACCAAACCTCTCCAGGACCCGCAAAACAAACCCAATTGACACGCGATCAAAAGCCTTGGACCAATCCAGGCTTATCATGGCTGTGGGAACACCAGACTCCTTCACATAGAGGAGCAAATCCCAGAAAAGGGAATTGCATTGCACCAACGACCTACCCGGAACGCCACAAAACTGACCCCAAGAGATCACCGACCCCACAACCGAGCGCAAACGTCCAGCCAACAACTTGGAAATAATCTTGTAATCCACATTTAGCAACGTAATAGGCCGCCAATTTGCAAAAAAACGTAAGTCCCCCGGCTTCGGAAGAAGCCGTACAAGACCATCATTTTGCGAAACGGACAGAGACAAACTCCGAAGACAAAACCGAACCACCTCCAAAAAATCGGCACCAAGCACATCCCAAAACTCGACATAGAACTCCATCGGAAACCCATCCGACCCTGGAACCTTATCACGACGAAAGGACCGCACAACCTCCCAAAGCTCCGAAGGGCTTACCTCCCGCACAAGACCCACACAATCCATACCCGACAGCCCCGGTGCACAGTGTTGGAGGAAGGACTCCATCAACCCCTCATCCCCCGCAATCACCCCATACAAAGACTCCAATTCACCACGCACATAATGCAAAACCGCCCCCGTGTCCGACAAAACCGAACCGTCTGGCCGATGAAGACCTGCCAACAAAACAGAGGCACGCCCCACCCGTTCCCTCCGCAGTAAAAACTGCGAGAGCTTCTCACCACACAACCGTTCCTCCACCCCAGCCCGCACATGTACCCCCTCAGCCATCTCCTCCCTCAGCCCACAAATGAGATCCTTACACACCGAGATCTCCCGAAACCTATCTAAACCCTGATTCAGCAACCCATACAGGCGAAATAACCGTGCCTGCAAGACCCTCAACAGACCAAACCTTCCCGACGCCTCCCGCTTCGCTAACACCCGAAAAAACGACCGACATTCCACCTTAGCCCACTCCCACCACTCCAGGACCGAGGGAAACGCCCCCTTCCGAGCAGCCAAAACAGTAGGCACGTAAAAACGATCAAGGCGAGAGCAAGCCCCACGCGAGAGAAAAGTGTACTCCAAAGGACCCCCCTTTGCAACACGGCCGCATCCCGAAACCTGCAACTCTTCACGGTAGCAGTCAAAGCCGGCGAGATATTCGCTGGACGAAGACTATTGCTATACCGCGGCGACGTAATACAATTTAAGTCCCCCCCCCAAAATCATCCCCCTCTTATCGTGCCGCAAAAAATGCAGCACATCACGGGAAAAGAAAACCTCCCGGTTCTGCCTCTGCGCTGCCCCAGATGGCGTGTACACATTCAAGAGAGAGACCTCAGACCCCAAAAAGGAGACTCGAACTAACAGCACCCGACCACCCTCGTCCATCTCCGTGTGAAGCACGGAAATCGGGGCCCGCTTAGAAAGCAGGATCAACGTACCTCCACGCAAGCCACGCGAAGGGTTTAACACCACCGTAAACCCCTCAGCCAACACATGTAACAACCCCACCTCCTGCACATTGTGCTCCTGCACAAAAGCCACATCCACCCTCCACTCACGCAGCATTGACACCAGGCCCAATTGCACAGCCACAGAACGCAAACCATTCACATTCAGCGAAGCACATGTTAATTTAGGATCCATTGGGAAAAGAGATAAACCCTGTCTAACCACAAAACCGTCAGACCGGTCCGGCCGACACCCCGTGTATGGAAGCAGTAGCAGACGCCACCGGGTTCCCAGGCGACGGAGACGAACTCCCCACAGGGGGGGGGGGGGGGAGGCCAGAGTCCTTCCGGAACTTCATCACAAGGCCGTGATCATCACTGCCACAGTCCCCCGGATCCACCACCGCCCACTCCGGGCCCCATACCCCAGGGGACCCACATACAAGATCACCAGGAGGGTCCACAACACACCCTCCACCGCCGGGCACCGACGGGTCTACTACAGACACCGCCACACTCTCACCATCACCGACACTCGCATCAGGCTCTAACCTCCGCACCGAAGGCCCTCGGTCCCCGGAGCGACCACTCCTGTTCTTCTTCCGGCGCTTCGTCTGAGAGCCAGGTTGACCCTGGACAGCAGTGGTGGAAGGACGACGAGAGGGGCGACCCCCCTTCCAAGAACTCATCTGCCTCCAAGGGTTCCACACCAAGGGCAGAGGCACATACCAATCCAGGCGCACCAGAATCTGGCGCGACATCCTCCACCGGCGACAAAACAGGGCCACGGCCCACCGGAGCGGCTACATCTACGGCTATGGCAACCGGAGGCGGATGCACCTCCACATGCGTGACCACCGCACTACCACCCACACCAGGGGGGGTCCATAGACATCGGACCCGGCACGTCAGCACCAGTGGGGCGCACCGCACCCACAATGCCATCATCACCGGTAGGTGCAGGGGAAGGGTTCAACCCGGCAGGATCATCCCCCAGGTCCACAAGGCCATGTAGAGGCGGAAAATCCTCTTCTCGGAAGACACTGACCAACCGGACGGTGCCATTACGGCAACCAGCAGCCTGGTGTCCAGCCATACAGCACCGAAAACATGTGCGCTCCTGTCCCGCATAAAAGCACTGCACCTTGAACCCCAGCAGCACCATCGACGACGGGATCGCCTTCCTCAGCTTCATGGTAATCGTGCGGATACCCATCAGGACGCCACGAAGATGGCCAGACTTCAGCACATTCGCCCGACAGGCGAGAACACTCCCATATCCTCCTTAGAAACGGCGGAGCAGGCTCTCTGGGAACTCAAACGGCAGCCCCCGCACCACCACAAATGTCACTGGAACACACAAGTCCGTTACAGAATCCGTACCCGCCGCGCCAGGCAAAGGTACAGTACGCCCATCATACTTGTCGACCACATCCCGGTACACCACAGCGTCGGTTAGCTTAACCAAGGCCCGATGTTCCCCAACCAGCTGTACACCACACACATCTGCTGGGTTGAGACCCAGCACATCCAGGAGAGCAACCTCCAACAATGAGTAGTTCACCTGCCCAGAGAAGGCCAGCTCAACCGTATCCACACGCTTCATAGGCGGCATGGGCAACGCCATCCCGCCAGGCCAGAGGCCACAAAAAACGCCACCAGCTGTGTGCACGCCAAACGTCCAGTAAAGATTGAGGAGCGAATGTAAACAGAACCGCTCCGCACGGCTGCCAAACAGCCAATCCCCTCCCATATTTTTTTTATTTTTTTTATTTTTTTTATTTTTATAAATTACACAAATTACAAGAACACACAAAACAACGCAAACCTGTACACATCAAGTACACCAATGAAGTAACAGTACACAGGAATAAACAGTCTGTACACTAAACAATAACAGTAACCGCAAAACAAACACAAGCGCTGAACAAAATGAAAACGCATTGAAGCAATGGGCTAAACAGTACAGGGAAATAAGTGCTAAAACAGTACATGGAAACAATAGGCTAAACAGTTCATATCTACATAGCAACACAGAACATGGCCAAGAAAATTACATGAAAAATAAATTAACAATAAAGTACATAAATAACATTGAAACACACCTGGAACCAATAAC
The DNA here is from genome assembly GCF_040958095.1 of Procambarus clarkii. NCBI lineage: Eukaryota > Metazoa > Arthropoda > Malacostraca > Decapoda > Cambaridae > Procambarus > Procambarus clarkii. The sequence continues at coordinate 50,737,481 of NC_091165.1, forward strand.
ATAAACATACACAGACGTGAATACAGAATCACGTGCACAAAACCACGCCTACCACACACACAGAAGAACAAAGGAGCATAGGATCATACACGCGCTACCCAGGAAAATGTTATACACTAAATAAGAAGAAATTATGTACACACACACTAAACACACTCTAAACAACAAGACAAACACACTCATACCACCCACACCACCACGGCACACCACACTGCACCCAAGCACGCAAAATAAAGGGTTACAGGCCAAAGCGAAACACGGCCACAAAAGGAACAGTAGAAAACAGTACAGCAGAAAACCCAGGCCCACGCAGGAGCCAAAACTCCCTCAAAATCACACACCCACACGCATACGGACACAACCGGCACTCGGAGGTACGGAAAACACACCACACACACACAGGAGCAGCAGCATCTCAAGGGGGGAGACACACAAACACACGCAACCCCCGCCAAGGACACCCCAAGAAGCGGAAAGGGAGCGCATAGCAAAGCAAACCCCGAAACCCCCCAACCCCTCTAAACCCCCCCCATCAACACCCCAACCCCACCCAAGACGAGAACATCACCTTGCCACCAAGGCACCCGCCGACCCAAAGGCAACCCCACGAACATAGGCATCTGTGAACCACCGACCAAACTCCTCCGGAAAAGCGCGCTGCAACCACCACCAGGTAAACCGCATGCGCCCCCGTAAAAATCCTAAAATTCGGGCAATCCCAAAACCCTCCCGCCTCCCAACCCACACACAAAACACATAATCAGCAACCAAAACACACAATGTATTACGCACCCGCTGCGGATAAGCCGGAAAATACAAAAACAAAAACTGCAAAACATCACCCCGACAACCCGGACCACAAAACACCTCCAGGACATCCCGAAACCAGTCCACCAACCCCTGTAACCGGACACAAAAATAAAATACATGCACCTGCGATTCACATAAACCACAGTGAACACACGCCCCAGAATCACGCAAGCCAAGCATACACAACCGCTCATTTGTCGCCAGCGACAAATGCAGAACCCGAAACAGCAATTCACGCTGCTGAGGCGCCAAGAACCGTGCCCCCAAACACGACCAGATACCACCCCAATCCCAACACGGGAACAAGCCCTCCACTCGAGGCCGCACCCGGGGCAACAACACCCCATACACAGCCTTGCACGAGAAAGACAGAAACCCAGGATGGCGGCAGAGCTCCCGAAGAATCCCCACGGCCCAAGAATAAACAGGGGGGGTAACCAAGGCCACCTCCTGACAAACCCCCAAATCAACCAAAAAACTGAAGCGAAGCGAGCAGAAAAACACACCCAGCGTATTCAACCCCCCACCGAGAGCCAGCCCCCGACGCAACGAGACCCAGAAGAGGGCCTTGGCCTTCGTGAAAACGTCAGGAATGCCAACACCCCCCTCTCTCACCCCTAACACCAACGTCGAACGGCGCACGGGTTGATAACGCCCACACCATACATATCTATACACCACACTCTCCAAACTCAAGGCCTTCCGACGATCCAACGGGAAACATCGAGCCACAAACCAGACACGCGACAAGACCTTACACGCAACAAGCAGTCCCCTCTGATAAATCGTCAAGGGACGACGCGACAAAAGGCCAACTGCAACACCAACCGACCGAGAGACAGCACCCCAATTCCACTCCAAGGAGCGGTCATAGGAGGCAAACCAAGTAATCCCAAGAACCCGAATCGAGGAGACCACCGGAAACCACGACCTATCCCACACCAGGCGGGAGGCCCACTCACCGATCCCCATCAACCCCGACTTCGCCCGATTAAGAACGGCCCCCGTAGCGGACTCAAACCGCAGGAGAACGTCCTGGACAGCTTCAACAGAACCCTCCGAAGCTACAAATAGAATGGTGTCGTCAGCATACCCGCAAACGGGTAGCCGGAGACCGGACGGCAGACAAGGAGGCACGATCAAGGAACACGCTTTCACCGCCCGAAAAAGAGGTTCCTGAAAAATCACATACAAAAGCATGGACATGGGACACCCCTGACGAACGGAACGGCAAATAGGAAAAAATGAGCTAAAAAAACCCATTCACACAAACGCGACTGCGACTCCGGACATACAACAAACGGATCCACCCCACAAACACCACCGGAAACCCAAGCCTCTCCATAGCACTAAAAACAAACTCTAAAGACACCCGATCAAAGGCCTTGGACCAGTCCAAGCCGATCATAGCCGCCGAAAGCCGATACTCGGACGCATAGAGAAGCACGTCACGAAGTAAGGCATTGCAATGCATCAGGGCACGGCCAGGCACACCACAAAATTGCTCCATAGAGACCACCGACGCAACGACACCCCGACATCGACGCGCTAAAACCTTAGAAAGAATTTTATAATCAACATTTAAGAGCGTAATAGGCCTCCAATTGGAAAACAACTGCAAATCGCCCGGCTTCGGGAGTAGCCGCACGATCCCGTCACAGAAGGAATCAGGCAGAGCACCCAAACGCAAACACGCCTGCACCACTTCCAAAAGCACCCCCCCCAGCACATCCCAAAAGGTAAGGTAGAACTCAATGGGCAAGCCATCCGCACCCGGCACTCTCCCAGAACGAAACGACCGAACCACCTCCAGGAGCTCCACCGTGGAAACATCCTGCACCAACCGGGCACACTCGGAGCGCGACAAACCGGGGAAGCACCTGTCCAAAAAGGAACCCGCGAGCACACTATCACCATGCACCTCCCCATAGAGTGCCTCCAACTCCCGCCGTGTGGTAAGCAGAACACCCTCTGTGCTAGAAAGCACAGACCCATCAGGCCGCCGAAGGCCCTGGAGAAGAACGGAACCCCTAGCAGCCTTCTCCCTCCCTAAAAGAAAGGGAGAGAGCCTCTCCCCATCCACCCGCTCAGCTACACGAGCACGCACGCGAACACCGTCAGCCAACACCGCACGCAAATCACAAATACGCTCCTTACACTCAGCAATCTCACTAAAGCAGTCAACCCCAGCATTCAACCGCACATATAAAGAAGACAAACGCGCCTGAAGGAACCGCAGCAGACCAAACCTCCCGGCAGCCTCCCGCTTAGCAACAATCCCAAAAAACCTCCGACACTCCACCTTACACCACTCCCACCAAACGAACAAAGAGGAGAAATCAGCCTTCCGGGCAACGATGCCAACCCACCAGGCCCGAAACTGCGCACAAATACGTGGACAACGCAATAACCGACAATTGAGTTTCCACCACCCAGGCCCCACCCGCACCTGACTCCGGACACCAACCCGGACAACCACCATACAATGATCCGAGAAAGCCACCGGGACCGTGCGAAAATCAAAAACCGAACACTCCCCACCAGAAACATAGAACCTATCCAACCTAGAACTCGCCCCACGCGCAGCGAAGGTATACTCCAACGAGCCGCCACACAAAACAGCCGCATCGCGAAACCCGCACGCACGCAAAACCTCAATTAAAGCGGCCGAAACATTCCGAGGGTGAGCACTAGAGCAATCCCTCACACACGTAACACAATTAAAATCCCCCCCAAAGATCAAATCCCGCGTATCATGCCGCAGGTATGGCAAAAGCCCCTCCCGAAAAAACAGCTCCCGGTCCTGACGATGCGCCACCCCAGAAGGGGCGTACACTGTCAAGAACGGAATCACAACCCCCAAATACTCAGCCCGAACAAACAAGACCCGCCCATCTTCATCCATTTCCGTGTGAAGCACGGAAATGGATGCCCTCCGCGAAAACAACATCAGCGTTCCCCCAAAGGACGTCCTCGGCGGGTTCAGCACAACATGATACTCAGCACACAACCCCTGCAACACAGACACATCCCGAACATTGTGCTCTTGGATCAGAGCCACATCCACCCGCTGCTCCCGAAGCACATCCACAAGGCCCAATTGGACCGCCAAAGCATTCAGACCACGAACATTCAAAGACGCACAAACAATAGCAGGCGCCATCGAACCCATTAATGACCCCCAGCCCCTCCAGGACCACCAGAGGGCACAGAGCCACCCACTGCAGAGGCGCCGTCAGCATCCTGAGGCTCAAACTGCCGCCGTTCCACCGTCGGGGAATCCACCATAATGCCTGGCCTCTGATCCCGCAGGAGGCGGACAGTGCCGGCATCACCCAGCGAAGCACGCCGAGACCCCGCTGCCACTGACCAGGTATCACCAACGTCCACCACCGACGAGGAATTCTTGCTGCCAACCGGCACTGCATCACTTCCGGAATCCATGTCAGACACAGGAGAATTAGGAGGAGGAGGGGGGGCACCACCCAAGGCACAACTCCGCGAAGCCTCAATCCGTTTGCCAGGGGGCTCTCGACTGCGTGAGCGCGCCCCCGCAACGCGCTTCCGGCGAGGAGCATGGGAGGTCAACGCCCCCTCATGGCACGCACCCGCAGGGGGAGCAGAAGGCGGACTCGCAATGCATGCAACAGGAACGCCGGCACCAACGACGACGCTCCCATCACCCTCAGTGAAAGCATCGCCTACAACGGGAGGCACCGAGACGACACTCCCAACACCTCGCCCATTCACCAACGAAGCACCAGGAACAGGATGCACCTCCACATCCACCGGAAGTAGAAGACGGGAATCAGGAGCAGCCACGTCCTCCACCACAGCTGGCACAGAAGACACGATAGGCACAGACGAACCAGCAGGCACAGCAGTCGCAGGTGCACCACCAGGCACAACAGTCGCAGGTGCACCACCAGGCACAGCAGTCGCAGGTGCACCACCAGGCACAGCAGTCGCAGGTGCACCACCAGGCACGGCAGTCGCAGGTGCACCACCAGGCACAGCAGTCGCAGGTGCACCACCAGGCACAGCAGTCGCAGGTGCACCACCAGGCACAGCAGTCGCAGGTGCACCACCAGGCACAACAGGCGCAGGTGCACCACCAGGCACAGCAGGCGCAGGTGCACCACCAGGTACAGCAGTCGCAGGTGCACCACCAGGCACAGCAGTCGCAAGTGCACCACCAGGCACAGCAGACGCAGGTGCACCACCAGGCACAGCAGACGCAGGTGCACCACCAGGCACAGCAGACGCAGGTGCACCACCAGGCACAGCAGTCGCAGGTGCACCACCAGGCACAGCAGTCGCAGGTGCACCACCAGGCACAGCAGTTGCAGGTGCACCACCAGGCACAACAGTCGCAGGTGCACCACCAGGCACAACAGTCGCAGGTGCACCACCAGGCACAACAGTCGCAGGTGCACCACCAGGCACAACAGTCGCAGGTGCACCACCAGGCACAACAGTCGCAGGTGCACCACCAGGCACAACAGTCGCAGGTGCCCCACCATTCACACCTCCACGCCGAGGACCAGCCAGGGATGCACCATCCTCACGGAGGGGGGGAAAATCCCCCACACTGAATACAGAAGCAGTCTCCAGTCGAGGAATCTCACACTGGGCAGCGTCATGGCCCTCCTCCCCACAGCGGAAGCACGTGCGGGCCTGCCCTGGATAGAAAACCCGGAACGGAAGACCACAGCACATAACCTTGGAGGGGATGGGCTCCTTGAGGCGCATATGCAGCGTGCGAGTACCCAGCCGGAGGCCCCGCAGCCGCCCGGCACTAAACAAGTTGTACCGATGACGCAACACCATACCATACCTCGTAAACACAGAAGAAAGCTCCACCTCTGGAAACGTAACAGGTACCCCGTGCACGCTCACAAAGGTCAGTGGACCCCACGGATCAGAGACAGTCACAGACACAGCCGAATGAGGAAGGGGAGTCGTCCGCTCGTTCCAACACCCCACAAACCGCTCGTATCCAGGTGACGTGGCAAACGTCACCGCCACGCGAGTGGGAGAAAATTTCTCGAGACCGAGGAGATCTTTAACATCCACCTGAAGGACATCCAAAAGCGCAGCCGCCACTAGTTCCCAATCCACCGGTGCAGAGAACTCCAGCCGAGCAGTATTCACACGGCGGATGCGGCCACCACCAGCCGCCGCCATATTGCTGACCTCCGCCTCAGTCAGCTGGCGCCCCACAGCAACGAGCAACCACCACCAGTCAGCGACAAACAGCTACTGGCAGCCAGAGCCCGACGTCCACGCCCCCCAGAGGCAGAGGACCTGCATAAAAGCACTGCACCTTGAACCCCAGCAGCACCATCGACGACGGGATCGCCTTCCTCAGCTTCATGGTAATCGTGCGGATACCCATCAGGACGCCACGAAGATGGCCAGACTTCAGCACATTCGCCCGACAGGCGAGAACACTCCCATATCCTCCTTAGAAACGGCGGAGCAGGCTCTCTGGGAACTCAAACGGCAGCCCCCGCACCACCACAAATGTCACTGGAACACACAAGTCCGTTACAGAAACCGTACCCGCCGCGCCAGGCAAAGGTACAGTACGCCCATCATACTTGTCGACCACATCCCGGTACACCACAGCGTCGGTTAGCTTAACCAAGGCCCGATGTTCCCCAACCAGCTGCACACCACACACATCTGCTGGGTTGAGACCCAGCACATCCAGGAGAGCAACCTCCAACAATGAGTAGTTCACCTGCCCAGAGAAGGCCAGCTCAACCGTATCCACACGCTTCATAGGCGGCATGGGCAACGCCATCCCGCCAGGCCAGAGGCCACAAAAAACGCCACCAGCTGTGTGCACGCCAAACGTCCAGTAAAGATTGAGGAGCGAATGTAAACAGAACCGCTCCGCACGGCTGCCAAACAGCCAATCCCCTCCCATATGGGGGTCTTGTCTCTGTTCTGTCTCGACTACTGTAGCGTCTAATGCTAGGTAATTTACATGAATTGCAGCTACTTGTCGAGAAAATGCATCAGCTACACCATTTTGCTTTCTTGTAATATAACCAAATGTGGGGTTGAACTCTTGAATTGTTAGTAAATATCTAGTAAACTTTCCAACAGGATTCTTATTCTTGAACAATGGAATTAATGGTTGGTGATCTGTAAGGACATGATCTGGGTAATTATAAATTGTATCCCTGAAATGTTTGAGTCCATACAACTGCTAAAGCTTCACGTATTCTTGCACTATAATTTTTTCCTTCTTTAGATAATGTACAACTAGCATAAGCTATTGCATGATTTATGTGACCTTCGGTTAGATGTAATGCGGCACCCAAGTAAACATCACTAGCATCTGTGACCAACGTAAAAGGTTAAGAAAAATTGGGAACCTATAGACAGATGACGAGATCAATGCTGCTTTGAGTTTTTTTAATGTTCTTGGGCGTCTTCCCAAACAGAGGGGTCCATATTTTCTTCGCAACTTGTAAAGTGGACCAGCTATAATATAGAGAATCCAGCAATAAATGAATGATAAAGTCCTACGAGACCTGTGAACGGTCACTTGGCTTCTGCAGTATGAGGCGTTGGAAAATCACGGGCAGCAATAATTTTATATTCATTCATGGTAATGCCTGAAGGGGTGACTGTATGACCTAGGAAATTAATCATCCCCTTTAAAAATAAGCGCTTCGAGAGTTTTATTTTTAAATTTGCTTCTGCAAGCTTTGCAAATACTTTCTCAAGGTTCTGAAAGCGAGTCTAAATATCTTGACATGATTGAGATCATCATGGTATACCAGGAGAGTACTCTATATCAATCTACGAAATAGATTCGTCATGAGCCTCGAAAAGGTTATTGAACTACTCCGCAGCGTGAGATTATGCCTACTGGGGTGGCCAGATGTGAATTACCTCATAGAGGACTGCACTGACAACAAGCAATTACTGCTAGAGCAGCTTATTCCTATAAAACTATGGCCGCGGCTCGAAACGCCTATTAGTCCAAATCCTTGTGGGACTATTATCCACTGGGTCGTGGAGCTCCTGTATTTGCTGAAAGCAGTTGTCAGGGATAACGCTATTGATTCTCACATCAAATTTATTGGTGTATGTGGCTATGAAATTGGCTCCAGTCTAAGTATCCAGAGTAACATATAATCCACTTCATATGTAATGCAGTCTAATACGGGGGACATGTGTATTGGAGGTGTGAACGAAAAGACACTTGAAGTTTTAAAACATTTATTCATAAAACTTGACTATTGTGCCTTTGTATTCTTATTAAGTGTTACGTTAAAGTCTTTAGTGGCACGCTAGCAATACTATACAAGCCAGTATAGTTGAACTTACGATTCAGATCACTCGCGGCTTGAACATAAACTGAAAACAGTGGGTGATCACTCAGACGCAAGTACCAGTTTGTAACGACTGCGGCAAACTATTATAATACCAACAATAATTAAAGACACAACAGACAGACCTATCAGAGACAGTCCACCATGCATCAAGAAGTTAATTACGTTAAATCTCGTCTCTCCGGATTGCAGTCAAAACAATCAATTGCGATACAATAATTTGACAAACACAACAATTGATCCAATCAATTTAAATCAAAACAAGTATCAACCAATTACGTTAATTAGTAACACTAATTGTTAATTACTGTCTCCTGGGCAGTCAAACAAAAGCAAGGTAATTTACGTTAGTGTCAATGATAAAGCAATCAAACAAGGCCTAACGAAGTTTATTAAACACTGGGTAATTAGCAATCAGCGAGTAACTGCATTAATTGCTGTCAGAGTCAATAAACTCTCAAAGAATTACGTTAACACTGAGCTGATCACTATGATCACTTGAACACTGATTAGTCACAAATTGCTAATTACCTCACTTCACTAATGATGGTATTAAGTGACACTAATTACAATATCACTGACTTCACTTAATAATCGTAAATCAACAAAACACCCAGTCACATAGACCTACACAATACAGTATCAAATACATTGCTTAACCACAGTACTGAATGACACAACACAACACTGTCACTTAATGAATAACAAACAATAACACACACACTTTGGTAATCACCCCCTTACTTTAACAACTGCTTGTCTTCTGGAACGACAAAGAAAAAGACACACACGGGATGGTTAACCCCTGGGCTGCTGTTGCACTTATAACCTGCAACACGCCCAGGCGCAAGAAAAAAAAACACTTTTATAAGACATATTATTTATTTATATATATATGCAAGGTACATTGGGTTTATGAGAGTACATAGCATGGTATGTTTACATTCTTGAAAACCTACTAGTATGCACAGCGTTTTGATCAGGCCCATAATCTAACAGATGATAATAAGTATGTAATTTCTAGCAAAATTTATAAAATGTTAACAGGCACATTGTAAGAAAAATTTGATAAAGATTAGTAGACACATTAAAGCACATTGATAGCACAAGTAAGATGACAAAAATTATCACAATGGTAAAGTTGTATGGCTTGGGTACATATATATCGGGGGAATTGGTAGCGCTAGATAGTGAGAGAGTTTAAAGCACTATATAGAGTGAGGGGTTTAGAGCACTATATAGAGTGAGGGGTTTAGAGCAGTATATAGAGTGAGGGGTTTAGAACACTATATAGAGTGAGGGGTTTAGAGCACTATATAGAGTGAGGGGCTTAGAGCACTATATAGAGTGAGGGGTTTAGAGCACTATATAGAGTGAGAGGTTTAGAGCACTATATAGAGTGAGGGGTTTAGAGCACTATATAGAGTGAGGGGTTTAGAGCACTATATAGAGTGAGGGGGTTTAGAGCACTATATAGAGTGAGGGGGTTTAGAAGCACTATATAGAGTGAGGGGTTTAGAGCACTATATAGAGTGAGGGGTTTAGAGCACTATATAGAGTGAGGGGTTTAGAGCACTATATAGAGTGAGGGGTTTAGAGCAGTATATAGAGTGAGGGGTTTAGAGCAGTATATAGAGTGAGGGGTTTAGAGCAGTATATAGAGTGAGGGGTTTAGAGCACTATATAGAGTGAGGGGTTTAGAGCACTATAGAGTGAGGGGTTTAGAGCACTATATAGAGTGAGGGGTTTAGAGCACTATATAGAGTGAGAGGTTTAGAGCACTATATAGAGTGAGGGGGTTTAGAGCACTATATAGAGTGAGGGGTTTAGAGCACTATATAGAGTGAGGGGGTTTAGAGCACTATATAGAGTGAGGGGGTTTAGAGCACTATATAGAGTGAGGGGTTTAGAGCACTATATAGAGTGAGGGGGTTTAGAGCACTATATAGAGTGAGGGGCTTAGGAGCACTATATAGAGTGAGGGGTTTAGAGCAATATATAGAGTGAGGGGTTTAGAGCACTATATAGAGTGAGGGGTTTAGAGCACTATATAGAGTGAGGGGTTTTAGAGCACTAGGTAGGAAATATGAAGATGAAATTAGGTACCTTTTTGTTTTTAATAAGTCAAAAGACAGCTTTTCAATTCATTAACGATTGTGTTCCATAGACTAGGTTTCTTTATTTGCATAGTGTTTACACAGATTAAGCTTGACTCTGGGGATATCAGTGATATTTATTTCTGGTGTATGGTGATTATGGGTCCTATTACATCTGTCCAGGAGTTTCAGAACAGGTTTGCATTTAAGAACAGGGTTTTGTAAATGGTACAAGAGAATGTATTGATTGAGTATGTTTAGCATGTTTAGGGATTTAAACAGAGGAGCCGAGTGTTGTCTGAAAGCAGAGTTTGTTATTGTTCTGATAGCAGATTTTTGCTGGGTGGTGATGGGCTTGAGGTAGTTTGCAGTGGTTGAACTCAATGCACAGATACCATAAGAAAGATAGGGATAGATTAGCCCTTAAGCTGCTAAGGGGTGCTGAGGAGATTTACATCCCTGTGTGGAAGAAAATATATCTAAACAAATTGTTTCGTCTAGTAAAAATGTTTTTTTTTGTTCCTGAGCACGGGAAAAATAAAAAAAATCGTAGGTGACATATTTTGGGCGCAATAGGCCGAGGAAGTCTGGCAAAATGTGGGAGTTGACAGAGCGATTGTCAGAGCCGGTCAGCATCACCCGGGCTGACAGGTGGGAGTTGCCACAAAGATATTATCACCTAATTATTTCAATGTCTGTTTTTTTTCTTAGATTTTTTTTCAGTAATATTATTCAATAGTGTGTATTGTGATATATAATAAAAGTGGTGAATCATCGCTATACTCAAAAGTATGGTGTGCATATTAGTGATTCAATTATGTTTATAAAACAATAAACAAATAGCTTTGCTGTTATTACACTCTATACATAGATTACATATAAGTATCTGCATGCTTTGTTCACCATACCGAACCACTAAGTTGGTATTGTGAGTCGAAAAGCAACAAGGAGTGACAGCCGCACACAGCCAGCCACTCGTTGCCACTCCCTCAACAACGCCTCACTCGCTCACTCCTCTCGCCCACTTTCTCCTCCAACCATCCTGTTTTTTTATTTTATTCACTATATACAGACGTTATTTATAAGTATCTGCATGTTTTGTTCAACATAACTGTACATCTAAGCTGATATAGTTAGTTCAAGCACTAAGAGATGTCACTACACACAGTCGGCTGACGGCTGCCTCCCTCACACATTCAAGGTCACACGTACTAAATTTCTCCCCCAACAATACTGTTTGCAGTGTTATTACACTATATTCACACATTATATATAAGTATCTACATTTGTGTTCACCATAGAAAACCACTTAAGTGGTATGATGAATGCAGACAATAAAAGGTAGCCACACAGTCAGTAAACGATGCTATATCTCCCTCCGTCCCTCAGCATCACTCCTCCCACAGCGCTAATTATCACAACAATTCTGCTATTATCACAATCCTGGTAATTTTTATCAATCTGTAATACTGTCATCACTAAATAATGGCATACAACCCAGAAAAGGTATGGCTGATTTTCTTATTGCACGTAAGCACACTGTCACAGTATCTCTAAGAGATGAAGGCTTGACAATATTTATTTTAGCACCTGAATCGAGAAAAACTTTTAAAACCCAACCATGTACAATGGCAGATAAGGGTGGACCATCACTTGAAACTGTACGATTCACTACTTGTGACTTATGTTGTCTAGGCTGTCTGTGTCTGGCCTGGGTCGTGGTTCATTGCCTCAAACACTTCCCAATTTCGTGTTGAGATCCAAAGTTTTGTTGTTCTAGGATAGGTTTACTCTGCTCTGGGGCGAAATGCAATAAAGTTCCAAAAACTATAATTTTGGCCATTCCCTCTGTGGTCAGTGTTTTTCATCCACCCATGATGAACTCAACATAGCAGTCTCTAAGGCATATAAATACTGGTCCAATCGGTTGGTAAATGCATTATAGGATTCACCAGGTTTCACTGTAGCATTAGCAATATTCTTAACTAGTCTGTATGGGTCCAGGTCATTTTTAACAAAACAATGACGAAAAAAATCTTTAAATGTTTCCAATAACTGGAGACTAACAACGGCTTTCTCATCAACAACACAAGCATAACCTTTAGTGGTGTCTATAGATGACCTAGCGAATACTTAATAATCATCATCAGATGGCTTGGAGAAACGTGCTTTGGCCTTTGCTTAAAGTTTACCAAACCATGATTCTAATAAGCGAGATTCTACAGCAAAAAGAGGAATAGCCATTTCCTGTGCTGAACACTGAACATTAGTTCGAGGAACTGTTCCAGTTGAGTCAGTAGTAGTTGCAATAGAGGTGGACATTGTTACTAAAGTGGAATTGACGTTGGAACGTAAATTACAATTAAGTACACAAAGCATGACAAATAGAATGCACAAAAATAATAAATACTCAGAATATCAAACTTGGTTCAAGTAAATGGCAAGAATAACATTTTAAATTGTAGTTAGGCAAAACAAAATAATTGGAAAACAGCAAAATTGTAAATTAAATTAGCAGTCTGGTATGAGTATGACTTGAAATTTGGAGTTATGTACTTAATTTAACCAGGCTAAACAAAACAAATTTGATTATAAAACTGGAAGGTGTAATTGCAATTTTCAAAAAATCAAATTGAACAATATTCTACACTCGACATGTAATGCAGGAAATATGGATTTGGCACTAAAACAAACTGGTAAAAAAATACTAGACCTGGGTAAATGTGAATATCACTTAAATTGTCAACATGCTATGGTAACATAAAATTTTCAATACTGAAAACAAACTTCAATGGTCTGGAGAAGTACCAAATTGTTCTATTGTGCAAATCCTTAACTGTTGGAAAGACAAATCTTTCACTTCTCTAAACTTAAAATTTTCTAAACTCTCTAGGAAACACAATTAATGCATAATGGATTTATTGTTGACAGCAGAAAATGTTGAAATGACACAGGGAAGCTGCGTGTGGAGTAAGTTACCAACTCCGATATTTAGCAAGTCACTGGAGGTGAATTACACACTAAACGGAGTTTATTTCTCGCTAAAACGCTGTTAATTCCAGGCAGTGTAAGAGCTATCTACCCATTAATTATCTCGGGAGTGCAGGACATGAGAATCAACAGTAGCCAAACATAAAAAAAAAAAAAGCGACGAGCGTGTGGAGGCTGGAACGTTCAGGGTTTGTTTACATCGGTGGCGACAGTGGCGTGCCTTGTGGGAGTGTCACGAAGCTTTGGTTGGACTTTCACAAGAAAACCAACTCCATTTACTTATTCTTAGTTACAATATGCAACTAAATGCGTTGCTATTCTTGTACTAACCCCACCCCCTCCCTGTTCAGCCCGTTGACGCCGTGAGGGGGGCTTAGTGGGCGGCTGCCAGAGTGTGATGCTCCTTGGGACAGTCCTCTGTCCTTTTATGGCCTTGTGCTCCTGCTGCTGTCCTCTCTAATTATGCTGAACGACTTTTCCTTTTCCTTCTGTTTCGTTTTTCTCCCCCCCCCCCCTCTTCTCCTTTCTAATTGTCGTTTCCTGCCAACCTTTTGATTGTTTTGGCTATTCTTTTGGACTTATTCTATTTTGACGCCCGGGTGCTTGAGGAGGCATACTCTTGCACCCGTAGAACTGTAGTACTCAACATCTCGAGCAAGGGGGAATCTTTTATTGTCAATCCCCCTTTCGTCGCTGAACCCGATCTTGACGGACTGACGGTTCTTAAGGTGGCGTTTGTGGAGCGTATACTGTACTCACGACGCACGCCTAGGGGGCAACGGCATGATCGGCGATAGCTTCCTGTTGGGTGTCCTGCCTCCTAATTGTGGCTCCATGGTGGGTATGGGGACACATTCGTGGATGAATTTATCACTCTTCATCTGTGTGTTGTTGAATGTTTGTTGTACCCTCTCGGGCTCGTGGGGTGGGCGACCAAGCCCCTGAGTCGGACTGTATTGGAAGACCGGGCTCTGTAGCCTCCCCTGCGCTGGGCCCCGACCTTGCTCCTCCTTTGACCCTCCTGATTTCTTACCCCCAGCTCACCTCCCTCTTCTGGTTGGATCGAGCCTCAACCCCCCAGTGGTGACCACTTCGTCCCCTGGTGCGGCCAAGTCTCTCATTGTGACTACTGCGCCTTTTAACCCCCCTCTCGCTCAGGGTTCTCAACGCCGTCCGTGCCACGGCCGCACTCGCTCGATTCCTTCCTGTACTGATGTGTATCAGGCCTTGTTTGGTCCCGCTTCATGGGCCAAATACTTCGATCTCCTCCCTCTTGATTCTGCGCCTCCTGACGATTTCTCCCTCCATCGGCATCTTGTTGATTCCGTGGATGCCTCTGTTACCTTCAGCCCCACTCGTCTCGGTACACGTGTCGTTGCTGCTCCTTCTCTGGCTGCAGCTTCCCACTTGGCTGCCTTATCCTGCCTTGGCAAGATCCCTGTTCGGGTCTCAAAGAACGCTCGGTTGAATACCAGTGTTCGGAATATGCAGGACTGGCACGATGACATTCGGCATATCCTTGATGCCCAAGGCCATTCTGTCCTCTAGGTAGACTTGTTTACTCGTCCCCCCTCGTGGTCGTCGCCGTCAACTCCTTCGGGTTGTGAAGATCACCTTTGATGGTAGGACCCTTCCATCCTCTGTCATTCTTGCTGGTGCCAGGTGCTCTGTCCAGGAGTACATTCCTTCTCCTAGGCTTTGTAACAAGTGCTGGAGGTTTGGGCATGGTGCCCTCCGCTGCTCTGGGACTGTCTCTCTCTGTCCTTTGTGTGGGGGCGAAGGTCACTCTTAAGTCGGAATGCACTTCTCCCCAGGCTCGCTGCCTCAACTGCGGTGAGGCACATCCTACCTTCTCCCGTGCCTGTATCCATTACAAGCTTGAGGCAGCAGTCTTCAACTTAAAGTACTGGGAGCGTTTATCTTTTCCTGAGGTGAGGCGCCAGGTTCGCCGGCTCCCGCCTTATGCTAACGTTTCTTCTGCTCGTGTGTTGCGCTCTTCCTCTCCTCGTCCTTCCCACCTTCTTCAAACCCACAACCGTTTCCGGGCCTTGGACCCTGATACGCCCACTGCCCCCTCCTCTGTTCCCTTGAGTTCTGTCCCGAAGGGTCCCCCTCGTGGTCCTCTGTCTGGGGTTCCCCTTCTTTCTGCCCGGTCTGTCATGTCTCCTGTGTCTTCTTCCTCGTCCTCCTCCGATCCTCCTTCCCATCCTTCTCCTTCATCTATTGACTCTCCCCAGCGCCTGTCAGTGTGGGCTGATGTTCATCGCTCTCCTAACGGCCGTCGTGTGTGCTCTCGTTCAGCTTCTCCTGTTGAGACACTGGAATCCGTTGCCTAGTACATAGTTGCTGGGACACCTCTCTCTCTAAGTCAGAAGTGTAAGCCTGGCTCCTCTCCTTCCTCCTCCCCGGCGGGTAAGAAGGCTTCGCTTTCTTCTTCGGCCCCTACTTCTGACACTCTCGCCCCTTCCCCTCCCATTTCGGTGGTTGCGCCCCCTGTTCCTGCAATGGAGGTTTCTTTGGCCCCTGCTTCCCTCTCGGTTGCTGCCCTTGCTGAGGTGCGCTCCCCTCTTTCTACTCCTCCTCTTCCTGCTGCTGTCCTTGACTACTCCTCTTGGTTGCCTCCTCCTCCTCCTCCGGATCCCGCCTGTCCGCCTCTGGTCTGTTCTCCCGCTTCCTTCCCTCCGTCTTTGCTCAGTTTACCCATGCCTCCTAACCCTGACTTTGCTGACCCTGATCTTCTTTTAACGTGCAATGTTGCTCTTTCGCCTTAGTTTCTTCCTTGTTCTCTGTTGTTGTCCTTTCTCTTCTCGTTGATGTGTCTTCTTCAATAGAACGTTCGGGGTTATTACGCCAATTTCCTTGAACTCCAACTTCTGATATCGCGATTTTCGCCCCTTTGTGTCTGTCTCCAGGAGCCGATGCTTGGTGCTCGTCCTGGTCGCTTTCGTGGCTATTCCTTTCTCTCCCCCCCCCCCCCACGGCTGTTGCTGGGGCTCCTAATTCTTCTGCTTTCTTGATTCGCTCTGATGATCTCTTTGTCCCCTTACTTTTTCCTTCGCCTCTCCATTGTTCTGCTGCTCGTATTTTTGTGGGGAAGTGGTACACTGTTTGTTCCATTTATCTCCCCCCCCCCCGAGTGTCCCGCTTGCTCTTCCTGATCTGAAACACCTACTGGACTCCTTGCCGGAGCCTGTGCTCCTGCTGGGTGATTTCAATTGTCATCATTCCTTTGGGGTGATGTTCTGACAAATACCTGGGGTCGCCTTCACGAGCCGTTTATCCTCTCTTCTTCTCTGTCTCTTCTGAATTCTTTTGAACCCACGCATTTGTACTCTCGGACTTGCACCCTTTCCTGTCTTGATCTTTCTGTTTGCTTGTCTTCTCTTTACTTAGATTTCACGTGGCAGTTTCTTGATGACCTCCATGGAAGTGACCATTTCCCCATCCTTGTTACCTTTTCTCTTTTAGCCCTCCCCTCTCCTTCCCTAGGTGGCAGTTCGCGAAAGCGGACTGGAACCTCTTTACCCTCAGTGCTGCTCTCTCCTCCTTTTTCATGACACTGAACGCTGACCTCCTCCTCTATTCCTCGCTCTTCCTCTCGGGGTCCACGGAAGTGCGTGCCCTGGTGGAATGCAGACTGTACTCGGGCTGTCAGCTGTAAGCGTGCAGCCTGAAAGAGACACCGCCGTCGGCGGACGGCCGATTCTTTTCTTTCAGAAAGTGAGTGCGGTGGCCCATAGGGCCATCCGTATGGCTAAACGTGAATGTTGGGCATCTTATGTCTCCACCATTACGTCTGAAACTCCTCTGCCACAGATCTGGAAGCGTATCCGCTAGATAGCGGGTAAGTTCGTTCCCGATGTTTCACCGGGCCTTCACCTTCGTGGTACTCTCTTGGGGGACCCGTTGCATGTCGCTACCGAACTGGGTTTCCACTTTTCTTCTCTTAGCTCTGGTCTTCATCTTTCCCAATCTTTCCCTCTTCGTAAACCTGTCCTTGAGTCTCATTCTTTAGATTTCTGCACTCGCCGTCGACTTCCCTATAACGATCTCTTCTCTCTCTCCGAACTTCATTCTGTCCTGGCCCTCTGCGGTTCTACGGCGGCGGGCTCCAATGGTATTCATTACGAGATGCTTCGCCATCTCCCTCCGTGCACGTTTCAGTATTTACTGAGTCTGTATAATCGGATCTGGGAGTCGTCGTCAGTCCCTGAGAACTGGCTCAATGCCGTTGTTCTCCCTGTTCGCAAACCAGGGTCTCTGGGAACATCCTCTAAGGACTTTCGCCCTATTGCCCTCACCAGTTGTCTGCAAACTCTTTGACCATATGGTTAACGTTCGTCTGATGTGGTTCCTGGAACACCATCACCTCTCCCCTTCTTAATTTGGTTTCCGCAAGTGCCTCAGCATGACAGATGTCCTGGTGAACTTGGAGGTCTATATTCGTACTGCTTTTGCTGGAAAGACCTCCGTTGTTGCCGTCCTTTTTGACCTGGAAAAGGCTTACGACACCACTTGGCGATATCATATTCTATTCCAGCTTCATTCTTTTGGCCTTCGTGGTCATCTCCCTCTCTTTCTCCGCAGGTTCCTCTCTCATCGTTCCTTTCGGGTGCAGCTTGGTACCACTCTCTCTGCCTCTTTTCAGCAATACGAAGGTGTGCCCCAAGGTAGTGTTCTGAGCACTACTCTTTTTCTGGTTGCCCTCAATGGTCTTCTTTCCTCTCTTCCTTCAGGCATCTTCTCCACTATGTTGTTGATCTTACCCTTTACTGTCAGGGTGATGATTCACCTCTCCTTCAACGCCCGCTTCAACTTGCAAGTGACGCCGTGTTGTCTTGTGCCACCGATCATGGCTTCAAGTTCTCTACTTCTAAGACTTGTGCCATGACTTACTCGGAAACGGGTCGTTCTTCGTCCCTCTGTCACTTTATGGTCATCCCCTTGAGTACAAAGATTCCGCGAAGCTTTTGGGTTATTCCTTGACACTCGCTTGTCTTGGTCTCCCCATATCTCTTGCCTCCATATTGAGTGCTCCAAGGCCCTTACCTTTCTCCGGGTATTGTCCCATACTTCTTGGGGGGCAGATAGGCGCGCACTCCTTGCTTTACATTCCTCTCTCGTCCTGTCTAAGCTCGATTATGGTTGCCCCTGCTTACTCGTCTGCTTCTCCTTTTACTCTTCGCCGTCTTGATGCTTTGCACCATACTGGGTTGCGCCTCAGTTCTGGTGCCTTTCGTTTGACTCCCGTCCTTGGCTTGTATGTTGACATTGGCTTCCTGTCTCTCCAGGACCGCCGTGATCGCTACTGTGTTGGCTATCTTGCGCGGTCCTTACAACATCCTTCCTCTCGCCTCTGTCGTGCTTTACCTTTTACCCCTCCTACGGTTCCTGTTCCTCTTCACCACCTCCCTCTTTCTGTCCGGTTATCTCGCCTACAGGATTCTCTTTCCGTTCGTATTTCTAATGTTTCTCCTCGTGTTGTTTCTTCTGTGCCCCGTGGAGAGTCCCCCTTCCGCGGTTTTGTACATCCAAGACCCGGGTTACTTAAGCTTTTACCCCTCCTACGGTTCTAAAACGCCTTTTCCTTGAGCACTTTTCTTCTCACTCTAGCTCCGTTTCTGTCTTCACCGATGGGTCTAAGTCAGCGGACGGTGTTGGCTACTCTGTTTTTTTCCTGATCGCACTTGTGTGTCACTTACCTCCGGAGACTAGCATCTTTACAGTGGAGCTTCATGCTATTTTCTATGCTCTTCGTCTGCTGCTTTCTCGTTGTCAGTAGTTGTTGTTGACTCTCGTAGTGCCTTCATGGCTCTCGGGTCCTTTAATCCGGTTCATCCAGTCGTTGTCGAGATCCAGCATTGGCTGTTTTTTGTTCACAGTAAATTTAAGTCGGTTGAGTTTTGTTGGATTCCCAGCCATATAGGTGTGTCTTTAAATGAGCGTGCGGATGCTGCTGCCAAGGAAGCTGTCCGCTCTTGTCCCATCTCTCGTAAAGGTATTCCATATTCCGACTTTTACCCGGTTACCCATTCCTCCGTCCTTACCCGCTGGCAGGCTTCTTGGTCGTCTGTTACTGGTAACAAACTACGTACTCTTAAGTGTTGTGTTTCCTCGTGGCCGTCCTCCTACCACCGTAACCGGCGATGGGAAACAGCTCTGGCGACCTTGCATATTGGCCATACTCGCTTAACCCATGGTCACTTGATGGAGCACCACCCCTGCTCCTTATTGTCCAATTGCATTGTCCCTCTTACGGTCGTGCATGTCCTTCTTGAATGTCCTGACTTCCAGGACGAGCGTGTGTCTTGCTTTCCGACTGCCCCTCGCGGTCACCTGTCCCTCAATAGAATTCTTGGCGACTCGGATACTTTTGATACCGTTCGCCTTATGCGTTTTTGTTCTTGTATTGGCATCCTTGGTGATATTTAGCGCCCTCTGATTATTCCGCACATTTGATGGTGCTACATAGCCGTCTCGGTTTGGTGCCTTCTTTTGATAATTACTTACTTGCTTCTGTCGTGCTTTAACTTTTACCCCTTCTGCGGTTCCTGTTCCTCTTCACCACCTCCCTCTTTGTGTCCGGTTATCTCGCTTTCAGGATTCTCTTTCCATTCGAATTTCTAATATTTCTCCTCGTGTTGTTCCTTCTTTACCCCCGTTATCTTTCTTGAGGTTATCTTGAGATGATTTCGGGGCATTAGTTTCGCTACGGCCTGTTCCTCGACCCGGCCTCCACCCCCAGGAAGCAGCCCGTGACAGCTAACACTCTGGTACCTATTTTACTGCTAGATAACAGGGGCATAGGGTGAAAGAAACTCTGCCCATTGTTTCTCGCCGGCGCCCAGGATCGAACACAAGCCCAGCGTGCTGTCAGCTCAGCCGACCGGCTCCGTGGAGAGTCCCCCTTCCGCGGTTTTGTACATCCTTGACCTGCATCACTAAAGCTTTTACCCCTCCTACGGTTCTCAAATGCCTTTTACTTGAGCACATTTCTTCTCACAACGGCTCCGTTTCCGTCTTCACCGATGGGTCTAAGTCTGCAGATAGTGTTGGCTTTTCTTTTGTTTTTCCTCATCGCACTTATATGTGTGTCTTACCTACGGAGACTAGCATCTTCACAGTGGAGCTTTATGCTATTCTCTCTGCTCTTCATCTCCTGCTTTCTCGTTGTCAATCTTCCTTTGTAGTTGTTGTTGACTCTTGTAGTGCCCTCATGGCTCTCGGGTCCTTTAATCCGGTTCATCCAGTAGTTGTCGAGATCCAGCATTGGCTGTTTCTTGTTCACAGTAAGTTTAAGTCGGTTGAGTTTAGTTGGGTTCCCAGCTATATTGGTGTCTCTTTGATTGAGCTTGCGGATGCTGCCTCAAGGAAAGCTGTCCGCTTTTGTCCCATCTCTCGTAAAGGTATTCCTTATTCCGACTTTTACCCGGTTAACCATTCCTCCATACTTAACCGTTGGCAGGCTTGCTGGTCGTCTATTACTGGTAACAAACTACGTTCTCTTAAATGTTGTTTCCTCGTGGCCGTCCTCCCTACCACTGTAACAGGCGATGGGAAACGGCTCTGGCGAGGTTGCGTATTGGCCATACTCGCTTAACTTGATGGAGCGCCGCCCTGCTCCTTATTGTCCTAATTGCATTGTCCCTCTTACGGTCATGCATATCCTTGTTGAATGTCCTGACTTCCAGGACGAGCATGTGTCCTGCTTTCCAACCGCCCCTCGCGGTCGCCTGTCCCTCAATAGAATTCTTGGCGACTCGGATACTTTTGATACCGTTCCCCTTATGCATTTTTGTTCCCGTATTGGCATCCTTCGTGATATTTAGCGCCCTCTGTATTCCGCACATTTGATGGTGATACATAGCCTTCCCGGTTTGGTGCCTCCTTTTGATAATTACTTACTATTGGTTAATGTGTTAGTACAAGAAGTAACACAAATTAATTTCACAACTTGTTCAAAGAAAGCGAGATTACAGTGGAATTTTCCCGATTGAGGAAAGGCGATTGAGTGCTCAAACTATAACAAGTAGATCAGTGGACTAATAGTTATAAATTTTCATGTCAATCGATAATTCTCGATTGATAGCAGACTGGGTTATTAAGTTGTAGCCTAAGCTATAGTAAGAAATAATAAATAAATCCGTTATACATTAATTGATTAATTTAAATGAACTTTAATAATTAAAATAAATACCAATCCCATGAGCCAGAATTCCCCACATGGACGCCACAGTAGAGATAGCGGTGTCAGGGGACAAATGGATATTGCATAGACGATGTTACTATAATGAAGGCAAAGGAAGCACAGGTGACACTCACTAGCTTTGACAAAAAGTTCACTGATGTGTGATGGAGCAGTGGTGGTGATGGTGCTGGTGACCTCGCTAGTCAACCACAGGTTAACACCAAAATTGTTCCTCTGATAACTGCACAACTCGTCTGAAGAGCAGTTGAAACGGGAGGCGACGATTGACGGCAATTGCACAAGCTGGAACAAAACAGATGAACACATACACAGACTGGTGGGTGGCGGAGTGGCTTGTGGCAGGCAATGGGTGCAGGAAATTCCAAAATGGCTGGCACAGGAATTGTCCTCTCCCCTCACTGATGGAAAAAACTTTCTTGCTGCTAAATATTATGCTTTACATGATGAAAATTTTGGCCTAGAGCAGTGGTTGATGTTAGGACCCCGGACTGGTACAATATTGGTGAATATTGACGATGGGTGTGTCGCTGGAAGCTGACACCTCAGGCAACTTCGTGTAACTTGTCGCCGCCACAAAGATGTTGAATAATTCCGACTTTGGAGTAGCAGGTGTTGGAAACGCATTACCCTTCCTCACTATCTACAGTGGCCAGTGTTTCTCCTGTAACTGGAATTCGCTGCTCACCGGAACTCCTCGGTGATTGGCGATGACTAGGATTCCACCATGACATTGTACTGATATGTAGAAGACAATGATGCTGCTAGGTGACCACTTGTTCCCTCGGCCCAGCGGTATACATTGAGATCATTGGCGACTTTGGGACTCGCCTGTGTCAGAGTCGCCTTTCTGGCAACATGCAGAATTCACCATAGAAACCACCTCCGGAAGTTCTAATCGGTCACTCCTAGGTACGTTCTCGTCTTCTCATTTACAGACACTTTGTCATCTGAAAATATTTCAGTTCCTCAGTCGCCGGTATCATGACATCCATGTACAGGTGTTAAAGGTGAACACAACACGACATTGCTCGCCTCACAGCAGTACCAGCCCCACATGCAGGGGATTTCCTGTTAGCAACCCCAATGTCGGCAACTGGCACGCGTCTCACACCACACGCCCTCCGAATTGCTGTGGCCCTTCGCCTTGCTGCCCCAATCCACACCAGATGTAGGTGTATTTGCGGCGAGGTGGTGGCTGACAGGTACGGCCACCATGGCCTACTCTGCAAAAGCACAGGGGGATGGCACTCGAGGCACAGTGAAGTTAACGACATCATCAAGAGGAGTCTCACCACAGCTGGATGCCCAGCTGAAAGAGAGCCCCGTTACCTAACGCCCCGTAACTCTGATGCTCTTATTGGTCGCCCGGATGGTATCACAGTGAACCCCTGGAAGAATGGCAAGCAGTTGTATGGGACTACACGTGCGTATCAACCCTGGCTAACACCTACATTAACCTCAGTGTTGCACAACCAGGTGGCGCTGCCACCCACAGGGAAGCAGCCAAATCCCGTAAGTATAGAGAACTGGATCACCACTACAATTTTGTCCCCATTGCTTCTGAGACACTCGGCGCCTGGGGTAAAAGTGCTACCAGTTTTTTGAAGGAACTGGGTTCTAGGCTCATTGAAACAACAAGGGACCCTAGAGCTGCCAGCTTTCTTTTCCAGCGCCTCAGCGTAGCGATACAGAGGGGAAATGCGCACTGCATCCAGGGTTCCTGCCCGCCATCTGAGGAGCTGGAGGAACTCGACAACCTATGATAACCATCTTTGTAACCTATATGTAACTCCTTTTTTGTAACAAGGTTCAAATAAAGCAAATATATGTGTACATACAAAAGAATGGGGGTGGTAGGAGAAGATAATATTGGTGTTCAGTGAGAGACCACAAGGTCTCCTCTGAAAACTTTGTATTTTCTTCTCCGAGGCTATGGGTCCCCTTCTACTGCTGGCTACTGCTGTGAGGCGAGCAATGTCGTGTTGTGTTGTTGCAGCACCCAGGCACTCTGCAGCAACTTGGTCTACAATGGGGCCATCCCAGCTGTATTGCTTGTGGGCTTTTGGGGATAGTGGTTGAGGTGATGGGCCTGCACGAGAGGCCCAATCTGTGGCACAGCGTGTAAAATTGGGATCATGTACACCTGCCAGCTGATGTAAGTGGGCAGGTAGAATTTCCTTCACAAGGTCTCCGGATGCTGATAAGGAGGACAGGAAGGCTGGAACAGCGATTTGCGTTGCTGTTCGAACTCCGAGGCCCCCAAGTCTTACGGGAAGAGAGGCTTGTTTCCACTGTAGGTCATCAAGAGAGAGGTTAAGGGCTTTTTCTAGCATTGATTTCAGTAACTGGTCATACTCACTTAGTTTTTGGCTGCAGTAAGATGGTGAACACCTCAGAAAGTAGGTTAACCTGGGGAGGGACAGACATCTGGTGATGAGGTAGAGTGCATCATGAGCATCAATTGGCCCATATTTGGCCCATATTTTCATATTGGCCCATAATTTAATCAATTGGCCCATATTTTCATATTGGCCCATATTTCTTGATGCTTCTATATATATATACATGCAATTTGACGATCACAAAACACTGATCATTTTATGCGGAAAATCCACAGAGAAATATGAAATGAGGTGAACGTTTCGGCCTGCTAAAGCCTTTGTCAACACCAGAGTCTGGTGTCGACAAAGGCTTTAGCGGGCGAAACGTTCACCTCATTTCATATTTCTCTGTGGATTTTCCGCATATATATATATATATATATATATATATATATATATATATATATATATATATATGTATTAATATATTAATATATTTTGGTAGCAGTCTTTATTATAGACATATATTATTAAATATGACCGAAAAAGTAAGATTAATAATTCTAACACGAATTTTATCGATCCTTCTTACGTTTCTTTTCACTGTTGATGGTAACTGAAAAATCAATTCTCCAAATTTCATTTTTATTTCTAGTCTGACGCGACACTTGAACGCGTTTCGTAATAACTTATTACATTTTCAAAGACTTTAGTTTACACACACACATAACTATAACCTGCAAACACTAAAACAGATTTCTTACTATGCTATAATTCAAACGCTTTTCATTTTATATACCTGCATTTGGGTGAGGTGATATGTTACAACAGTTTCGGATAAGGTGAAAACAAACTTTCAACACAACATAGAACACGAAATATTGGGTAATATTGGGTAAAGTTAAAGGGGGAAGAATGGAAGTAAATGCAAAGGGTCTATTGGCCCATATTTCTTGATGCTTCTAAATTGGTGTGGAGTCTTCAAGTGGGTAGAATATAGTTGTGCATTAATTGGCTGTTGATTGCTGGTGTCGACTTCTTAATGTGTAGTGCCTCGCAGATATCAAGCTGCCTGCTATCGCTGTATCTATCGATGATTTCCGTGTTTTTTTTTTTATGACTTCTCTGGTGATGGTCTGGTTGTGGGAAGAGATTATATGTTCCTTAATGGAGCCCTGTTACTTGTGCATCGTTAATCGCCTGGAAGGAGATGTTTTTGTCTTGCCTATATACTGAGTTCTTTGAGGCTTACAGTCCCCAAGTGGGCATTTGAAGGCATAGACGATATTGGTCTCTTTCAAAGCTTTGTGCCTGGAGAGTTTCTTATGAGTAGGTTGGCAGTTTTCTTGGTTTCATAGTAAATCGTCAATTGTATCTTCTGATTTTTGTCTGTAGGGGTAACGTTTCTACTAACAATATCTTTCAGGACCCTCTCCTCTGTTTTATGAGCTGTGGAAAAGAAGTTCCTGTAAAATAGTCTAATAGGGGATACAGGTGTTGTGTTAGTTGTCTCTCCAGAGGTTGCATGGCGTTTCACCTTCCTTCTTATGATGTCTTCAACGAAACCATTGGAGAAGCCGTTGTTGACTAGGACGTGCCTTACCCTACAGAGTTCTTCATCGACTTGCTTCCATCCTGAGCTGTGGCTGAGAGCATGGTCGACATAAGCGTTAACAACACTCCTCTTGTACCTGTCTGGGCAGTCACTGTTGGCATTGAGGCACATTCCTATGTTTATTTCCTTAGTGTAGTCTGCATTGTGGAAGCCTCCGCTCCTTTCCATGACTGTTACATCTAGAAAGGGCAGCTTCCCATCCTTCTCCATCTCGTAAGTGAAACTTGAGTTTCATATATATATATATATATATATATATATATATAAATATATATGTATATATATAAGTATATATATGTTGTACCTAGTAGCCAGAACTCACTTCTCAGCCTACTATGCAAGGCCCGATTTGCCTAATAAGCCTAGTTTTCATGAATTATTGTTTTTTCGCCAACCTAACCTACCTAACCTAACCTAACCTAACCTAACGTTTTCGGCTACCTAACCTAACCTAACCTATAAAGATTGGTTAGGTTAGGTTAGGTAGGGTTGGTTAGGTTCGGTCATATATCTACGTTAATTTTAACTCCAATAAAAAAAAAATGACCTCATACATAATGAAATGGGTAGCTTTATCATTTCATAAGAAAAAAATTAGAAAAAATATATTAATTCAGGAAAACTTGGCTTATTAGGCAAATCGGGCCTTTAATAGTAGGCCAAAAAGTGAGTTCTGGCTACTAGGTACGACATATATATATATATATATATATATATATATATATATATATATATATATATATATAATATATGTATATATATATATATATATATATATAT
>NC_091165.1:50778657-50823657 GCF_040958095.1 Procambarus clarkii
GATAGAAGGGTCACATTTACTCTACTTTAATATTGATAATTAAGTTAATTTATATAAGATGTTTTTATGATGGTAAAGTCCAAAGACTAATGTATTTAAGAACAATTCCCAGCAGAATAGCTGGTGAATTATAATAGTATGTGGTGATGATATCCCGTTTTCTTTAGACGGTAATTCCACTACAAGTTACGTTTTCTATGGGTAACTTGTTTATACAATACAGCTATTATCTGTCTGTATGATTATTAAATGGTGTCGGATTTTCCGACACAGGGCTCCATTAAAGAACATATAATCTCTTCCCACAACCAAACCATCGCCAGAGAAATCCTAGTAAACAACACGGAAATCATCGATAGATACAGCGATAGCAGGCGGCTTGACGTTTGCGAGGCACTACACATCAAGAAGTCAACACCAGCAATCAACAGCCAATTATTGCACAACTATATTCTACCCACATCAAGACTCCGCTCCAATATAGAAGCATCAAGAAATATGGACCAATAGGCTTTCTACAAACACTTCTATTCAATACCCATTGTTTGTGTTCTGTCTTGTGTTGATACTTTTAATACCCTATTAATATCCCCTCTTGTTCTGTCTTGTGTTAATGCCACATCACCCCTCCCACCTCACTCAAATGTAGATATAAAATCGGAGATACGTAAGTTCTAATCAGTTGTGTATTTGTGAACTAAAGTCTTTGAAAATATAATAAGTTTTACGAAACGCGCCCGTGTCGCGTCAGACTAGAAATAAAAATAAATTTTGGAGAATTGATTTTTGATTTACCTCCAACAGTGAAGCGTAATGTACGAAAGATTGAGAAAATTCGTATTAGAATTATTAATCTTACTTTTTCGGTCATATTTAATAATATATATATATATATATATATATATATATATATATATATATATATATATATATGTCGTACCTAGTAGCCAGAACTCACTTCTCAGCCTACTATTCAAGGCCCGATTTGCCTAATAAGCCAAGTTTTCCTGAATTTATATATTTACTACATTTTTTTTCTTATGAAATGATAAAGCAACCCTTTTCTCTATGTATGAGGTCAATTTTTTTTTATTGGAGTTAAAATTAACGTAGATATATGACCGAACCTAACCAACCCTACCTAACCTAACCTAACCTATATTTATCGGTAAGGTTAGGTTAGGTAGCCAAAAAAAGCTAGGTTAGGTTAGGTTAGGTAGGTTAGGTAGACGAAAAAACATTAATTCATGAAAACTTGGCTTATTAGGCAAATCGGGCCTTGAATAGTAGGCTGAGAAGTGCGTTCTGGCTATTAGGTACGACATATATATATATATATATATATATATATATATATATACATGTATATATATGTATATATATATATATATATATATGTATATATATATATATGTATATATATATATATATATACATATATATATATATATATATATATATATATATATATATATATATATATATTCAGTTATATATATATATATGTATATGTATATATATATATATATATATTATATATATATATTATACATATATATATACATATATATATATATATATACATATATATATATACATATATATATATACATATATATATATATATATATACATATATATATATACATATATATATACATACATATATATATATATATATATATATATATATATATATATATATATTATACATATATATATATATATATATATATATATATATATATATATATATATATATATATATAATATGTATATATATATATATATATACATATACATATATACATATATATGTACATATATATATATAACTGAATATATATATATGTATATATATATACGGCATATATATATATATATATATATATATATATATATATATATATATATATATATATATATATGCCGTACCTAGTAGTCAGAACGCACTTCTCAGCCTACTATGCAAGGCCCGATTGGCCTAATAAGCCAAGTTTTCATTAATTAATGGTTTTTCGACTACCTAACCTACCTAACCTAACTTTTTTCGGCTACCTAACCTAACCTATAAAGATAGGTTAGGTTAGACAGGGTTGGTTAGGTTCGGTCATATATCTACGTTAATTTTAACTCCAATAAAAAAAAGTTAACCTCATACATAATGAAATGGGTAGCTTTATCATTTCATAAGAAAACAATTAGAGAAAATAAATTAATTCAGGAAAACTTGGCTTATTAGGCAAATCGGGCCTTGCATAGTAGGCTGAGAAGTGCGTTCTGACTACTAGGTACGGCATATATATATATATATATATATATATATATATATATATATATATATATATATATATGAGAAAATTAATTAGGAAAAATTAAGACAACAAAAACGTTTCATTTTTTTTCATGGTTTGATTCAAGAGATCCGGCCACCCAAACCAGACATCATTATTTCTGGTTACAAGATGCTTGTAACCTTGTTTATTCATAAACTCTTTAAGAGTATCTTCTCCATCAGGATTGAAGGTCAAACCTACGCATATGAGGCGAACCTTCACCTTGTTCCAAGGGGTCGTCTGCAATACCTGTTGGCAGAAAAATATAAATTCTAATAACATATTGTTTGCAATTTTTCAATTCATAATAAGTGTATTTCCAAAAATCAGTCAAACCCTTTCAATGAAAAGTAGTGGATATACTCGTAGTTATATAGAAATTATATTGTAATATATTCAGAAAGTGGAGTTTATCTACGAGAGAGGATCATATGTCCGGGGAATCAAGTGTCCACAACGCCATTATGTTTAGACATGATTAGACTGGTTACAGAAGGCTGTTTGACGCATTCCTCATTAACTGCTCGACAGCTAAGAAGAATTTTCCTTAGTTATAATATTTAGTCTACTAACTATAACTATGGTAATTGATAAACTTTATTATTAAATTTATTCAACATTTACATGCATTAGATAATTGTAATATTTTTAGTTTTAGCCCAAAAAAAGTGAGCATGGAAAATAATCAAACTATCCTTTAAAATTTATACAGTCCACTTCTCTAATGTTTGTTTAGATCAATTAATTAATTTATGATTGTATTAAAATATATGTTGGAGAAAATTTTCCCCACATTTTTTATGGTCCTACGAACCAGGATCATGTTTGTGATCCAATAAAGAGCCAGAATCAATATTAAAACTTACACCGGTTCTCAGAACCCATCAAACATTTTTTATGGTCCTTTATACTTAGATCCCAATAAGGGTCAATTAAAAGAATCAGTATAACAAGTTATTATCAGTAAAATAGACTGCTATTGTATCAGTAACATCTCATGAATTCTTAATTCTAGTACATGCAGTAGTGTTACTATAACATTATATCAATACAGTTCCAATACAGGGAAGCCAGGAACGAAATAAAATTTACCAATATAATATGCAGTGCAGTTATATGCTGCTAAAGTTAACGCGTCATTTCATGGGTCATATCCGCAAAGAATAGTGGTGTTTTTAAATCTGCAGAGTTGAAGCGTATAATAAAAAAACAACCAAACTGCGAACAAACCTTCACGTAAAATTATCCAAATAATTGGGTACATTATTTTCATGTGAGAGTCACTAATAAATCAATAAACATTAAACAAATAATAGAGTTGAGAAAAAGTTACTAACATTGATTATATTATAACACTGTAACTAAGAATCATGCCAGAAGTTAGGCTATTTACAATCAAATTAAACTTTACGGCAGTACAATACCTGCCACATGTAACCATAATTGTGTACACTTTAATATAAACAAAATCCAAAAGCACAGCACTACCCTGAATTTGCACATTATCATTACTATATTATATATACCAACCCATATAGGGTAGGATTTCTTAGACTGGAATTGTACTGAGTAATGTACAATTCTAGCCTAACCCATTATTAGCCAACCTAGTTAGGTAGGATTATTATTAGACTAGCACTGTGCCCAGCAGTACAGCGTAGTAAACATTTAATATTGCGCAGACCCAAATCAGGGTGGGACTCATTATTTACACAACCCGCGGTACCACCTGTAGGGATTCCAAAGTACCACTCAAATCCTATATATAATTAATCATTAAATTGTACGTAAACCTCCACAGGAGGTAGGAGTTATATAGTCCAGTGTAGAAATTGAGTACTAGGCTTTCAATAACCATACCTGCTTCATGTGTATGTGACCAAGTACCATAGCTGTCCATAATAGCTATATAAGCCTTGTAAGACTTAAAAATGTAGTCATCATGGCTAACTGAGCAACCCGTCCTCTTAAAAAGAACGTCACTTTTGGCTCGTATGCGCACTATGGCCAAATTTGGACGTAATTTGAAATGAAATCGACTCACAAAAGTGACGTTCTGTTCCGTTTTCTATTTGAGTCGTCTGGCCTACGCGCAGAGGTTATAAGAGGACACTTTACATTAACGTTTTTCATAACGTTTTGAAACTTTATGAGAATTTCCTGCCCACCTAACCTATCAGAGGACCCTTAACTTACTGTTGTTGAAAAAAAAATCCCAAATTTATTTTCATTTTTTTTTCAATTTCAAATTACGTCCAAATTCGGCCATACGGGCAAACGGCCAAAAGCGACGTTCTTTTTAAGAGGACAGGTTGGTAGAGAGCACTAAACGTTCTCTAATCTCGCTCCAAACTCATGTAGTAGAATTACTTAATCAATATGAAAATTTTACACGAAAGTCTCCATTTGATCATAATCAGCGGAAAATTAAATTACGTCTTAGAACAAAAAATTGCCCACGTGAAGAGAATGAACAAGTCTTATAGAAACAAGGCCCTTGCCAGTGATACTGAAGCTGAAAAGAGGGAGCAAATCCTATTTGACCTGGCCGATTATGAATATCTTGAGTTATCTTACACGCAAGATATTCATGTTGAGTTGGAGTACTATAAGAACATGCTTGAACGAGATCAAGCACCCAGCTAATCAGATGAAATAAATGAGCCAGATCAATATGAGGATACTCCTCTAATTAAGTTAGATCATCACACTGAATCAAAAGTTGTAGCTGAATCAAAAGCTGAAGCTGAATTAAAAGCTGAAGCTGAAGCTGAATTAAAGGCTGAAGCTGAAACAGAAACTTTAAATCAAAATAGTGGTAGTCAAAATGATAAAGAAAAGGCTATCATATCACTCGTGCACCAGTTACTGGACTTAACCAAGCCAGATCAATCATTTGACTCCGTGCAAGCCTAAAACTCCAGCCACTGAAAAAATCAGTCAGCAGTGAAGTGGATCAACCCACTGCTGAGTGGACGACTAAAATTGTCATCTAAAGAAAATTGTCCAACGAGGTGCAAGATGAATTATATACATCATAATAACACCATCCTGACAATGCAGGATATCATAGAAGGTTTGCGTTCAGTAGTAAAGAAAAGACAAGCAAACCAAACACTCACCGCCTACACTAAATCTCCAGAAACAGTATCCACATCAAATTCCTTAACTGAACCTCCTAAAGTGACACAGTCTTTAGGTAATAAGGGTACTAACAATCAATCTAACACTAGTAGGTCAAATACTGATTTATCAGTGAGACCTAAGAGTACAATAAGTACTCCCAAGAAACAACAACCACACCAAAGGGGAAGAAACAAGGCAGTAAGAACATGCAAGAAGCAAATCCCTCAAAACCTTTAGTTACTGTTTCACCTGAACTGGTGACCCTTGAACATGCTATAGACTAGGGGGGTATGTCTGTTTTGCCATCAAGATCATTATTTATATCACTGCACAAGTTATCCTAACAAAGACACCCAAGTCAGACGACTCAAGCAGCTACACAGATGCACCAGGTGTCTCAAACGGCATAATGCAAACAGCTGTGAGACCAAAGTGGACACATGCAATATGTGTCGCAGAGGTCTGCATCATGCTGCACTATGCAACTATGCTAAATCAAAGTATTCAAACCCCAGGGTGAAAGACAGAAATTCCACCTAAGTACAGTGCTGCAAGATGCGAGAAAATTACAGCGTACAATCACCAACATCTCAAGTTAATGCAACATTGCCCACTGCCTAACTCCTAGTCAAGAATAAAGCGATTAAGATCGCCATTCGTGGCCTATATGATCAAGGGTCCCAGAAAACCTTTATCACGCAGAAAGTGGCAGTGGCACTTAAACTAAAACCAGTAACACAGATTAAATTAAACCTGTCAGGGTTCATGATAAATAGAGGACCCCAAGAGTACACAGCAGTCCAACCACTAGTACGCCTAGGCGATTATGTCAGACCTGTCCTGGCCATAATAGTTGATCATATCCCGTTTGACTTAACTATATTCAGTGTCCGTAGTGTAGTGGTAAGACACCCGCCTGGCGTTCCGCAAGTGCTTTGTCATGGGTTCGTATCCTGGCCGGGGAGGATTTACTGGGCGCAAATCCTTAACTGTAGCCTCTGTTTAACTCGACAGAAAAATGGGTACTTGGTTGTAACAACGATTCTTCGCGGCGGGGATCGTATTCCAGTGACTTGCCCAAAACGCTACGCGTACTAGTGGCTGTACAAGAATAAAACAATTCTTGTGTATATCTTAAAAAAAAAATTAAGGGTCTAATGAAAACAGTCAGATTCTTACAGAAAATTGGAGTCAAATTGGCTGACAGCAAGATAATGTTTGACCGCCTCACCGATGTAGATCTACTAGTAGGGGCAGACTATTACTACCAGTTTATTACTGAGCAGAATAAACAACAGGGAATGAACCTGTTAAGGTCAGCAGGAGGCTATTTACTCACAGGTACAGTCCTAAACCTGAAGAAGCCTATGCCTACTGACAACCAATACTTATAAGAAATTAAACTGTTAGCTGAAATAAATCTCCAGCCACTAAGGACAAGAGAGAATAAAAAAACTAAACTGAAGATTGATTCTGGTACAATTAATATTAGCAAACACAGTTTTTATGGGTCTCAGTGGATAATCACTGGTCAGCAGCTTAAACCGGTGCAAGTCAAAGCGACAAATGCCACTGACCCCACTGCAGTCCCAGAACTATTCTTGACGGTAATAATTGACCACATTCAGTCCTTTACGCAGTTACAATGCCTTCCAGTAAGTCTTCACAAGAAGACTGCAGTTACAATACCTTCGGTTAAGTCTTCACAAGAAGACTGCAGTTACAATACCTTCGGTTAAGTCTTCATAAGAAGACTGCAGTTACAATACCTTCGGTTAAGTCTTCACAAGAAGACTGCAGTTACAATGCCTTCAGGTAAGTCTTCACAAGAAAATCAAATCAAATCAAATGTTTATTTAGGTAAGGTACATACATACAAGAGATTTTACAAAGAGTGGTGGATTTATAGATAGGGCTAGTACATACAATGCCTAAAGCCACTATTACGCAAAGCGTTTCGGGCATAAAGAAGAAAACTGTGGTCAAGAAGACCACAGTTTTAATCCCTTCGGGTAAGTCTTCACAAGAAGACCGTAGTTAAAATATCTTAGAGTAGGTCTTTAAAGGAGAAGACTGAAATTATACAGTTTCTCTGGACTAGAATTTAGTAATTCACTGAAGCAAATAATCACCTGCAGGGTTGCATCAGTTTTGTTTGGAGCTACTTCTTCCTTCTCGTTTCTGCTCTTAAGCAACCTTAGAGACGTTTTGAAGAAGCAACTTAGCACAAGCAAATTTGAAAATTTGCAATAGCATGTAAGTGAACACTTATCAGAGGACTACTAGTAGTGAAACAAATAGTTTCTCACAGCATAATAAACTCATAATAATCCTTTAAGTTACTATATATTCAGTTATGCTTCAAGAAAGGGTTATAGCACTGTAACTTAACATGAATAAAACGAGAAGGCCCACTGCTCACCAATAATCTTTAAGTTGCTATATGTGCTTAGTTATGCCTAAAGAGGGGTCTTTACCCTCTACTTAGGTAGGTTTAGGGAAATTAGATAGGGTCAGTAGAGTACAAGTTGAATCTGTACTCACCAAAGAAATACAGCTGACTACATTTACAGAGACTGGATTAATGGAATACATTAGGAAGTGATGTGGAGAAGGCTGACTCCATACACAGTTTCAAATGTAGATATGATAGAGCCCAGTAGGCTCAGGAACCTGTACACCAGTTGATTGACGGTTGAGAGGCGGGACCAAAGAGGCAAAGCTCATCCCCCGCAAGCACAACTTGGTGAGTACACACACAGGCGGCGTTGGTGGCTGAGTGGACAGCACATGGGATACGTATTCTTGAGGTCCGGGGTTAGATTCTCGGCGCCGGCGGAAACAGATGGGTAGAGTTTCTTTCATCCTGATGACCCTGTTACCTAATAGTATATAGGTACCTGGGAGTTAGACAGCTGTTACGGAGCTGCTCCCTGTGTGTGTGTGTGCGTGGAAAACAAAATTAGTTAATAGTTAATTACAGTTGATTGACTGACAGTTGAGAGGCAGGCCGAAAGAGCAGAGCTCAACCCTCGCAAGAACAACTAGGTGAATACACACACACACACACACACACACACACACACACACACACACACACACACACATACACACATACACACATACACACATACACACACGCACACACACAAACATACACTTACCAGGAAACAGCACGAACCAGCTATATGAAAGGACAGGAGCAATATTGGTGGAAGAGCCGAAGAAAAGAGTAGATAATGAGGAAGGGGAGAGAAAAATCACAGACACAGAATCACTGAAACTGATTCTGTCAAATTCCACTGATATATTCTACTCTTGATCAAGGGTGACTTCAACCATGATGAAATAGATTGGTTAAAAGAATATGGAACCCGACATGGAGAGAAAACTTTATGAAAGCGGCATAAAAACTAAAATGGTCTGAGATTGTAAATCAATTATTTGCCATCCCAGAAACCAGAGCCGCCTTACCGCATGGACCCGATTGGCACTTTCCCGGGAACGCCACGAGAATAGGGCCCCCACGAGCATAGGGTCCCCATGAGCATAAAGTCCCCACTAGCATAGGGGCCACACGAGCAAAGGGTCCGCACGAGCATAGGATCCCCACGACCATAGTGGCACCACGAGCATACAGGCACCACAAGCATAGGGCACCACGAGCATAGGGCATCACAAGCATAGAACATGTTCATTATGAAAGCAGAATGTTTAAATATTTAGGTCTTGTTGCAAGCATACTTATATAATATAATATAACCCTACATCCTGGTGTGGGACTAAATACTAAATATTTACGATATATATTTCCAGATGAATAACTCTTTCAGTAGAAATGAAACATAATGTTTTGAGATGAGCACAGAAGAGGAAGAGAGCTGCAGGGGAAATGGAGAATGTAGGAAAACTTCCAAAATTATCATCGTGGCTCAACACAGGTGCAACGACAGCCACACATACCATTCCTTCAGATATAGTATCCACATCAGCATCCACTCCTTCACTGTCAGGCACTAGTACTGTTCCTTCAGATATAGTATCCACATCAAAATCCTTTCCTGCTACCAATCATCCAGTTTCATCAGATGTACCATCATTGCCTGTTGCTGCTGCTGGTGACATTTTACTAGAGGAAATGCCCAAACCTTTAACAGTAAAGGAATTTATAATCCAAGAGACAGATCCGGGGCTATGGATACTAACACAATACATTAATGGATTTGTAGTTGGCCCTCATCATGTCAGAATCATGATAGCAACCTTTCAAACTCCTGCAGAGTGTATAAAACAGCTGGAGTAGAGAATATGAAGGCAAGGTATTTATCAATGTATTCAACTGTGAACTGCTGAATGGCGAGTCTGTAAAACGTGATTGGCTACTCTATTCACCATCGCAAGGTCGTTTGTACTGCTTTGTATGTCGCCTCTTGTCCAAGAAAGAATCTCCTTTTGCTGCATTGGGGTTTAATGACTGGAAGCACAGCAATATTATTGTAGAACATCAAAATAGAGAAAAACGTCGAAAGTGCATGACAGCATATTTGATAAGGCATAAAGAAACTGTAAGTGTATTTTTTTTCATTACTTCAGCAACATCGCTCATAGCAGGATTATTGGCATAAAGTATTGACACGTGTGGTTTCAGTAATTCACTTTCTTGCCTCTAGAAGTTTGTCATTTCGTGGAGAAAACCAGATTATTGGATCAGCAAAAAATGGCAACTAATTAGGTATATAGAACTGCTGAGTGAATTTGACCCTCTCTTGGAAGAAAATCTCAAAATATATGGAAATCCTGGAAAAGGGAATCAGTCATATTTAACTGCTTTTTTTTAGGAATTTATTGAATTATTGGGGCAAAAGTTTCTTTGTAATATGCTTGAGATGTAAAAAAGAGTCAAAGTATTATTCAATAAGTGTAGATTCCACTCTAGACATCTCACACACAGATCAACTAACATTTACTGTCTGATACATTAAAGGCTGTGAGCCTGTGGATCGTTTCTTGATGTTCATCCCCATAGTTTCTCAAGGAGCTAACGATCAAACACACACAGTCGTGGACTTTCTTAACGAGAACAAAATTCCACTATCAAACTGCCGTGGTCAGTCATACGATAATGCCTCAATTTTGTCTGGACGATATACTGGATTACAAGCCGAATTCATCAACTCACTGAGTTTGCCATTTATGTCACCTGTGCTGGACACAGCCTGAACTTGGTGGGAGTAAAAACAGCAGTGTTGTCTACAGACTGTCAACGTCTTTGACTTTGTTCAGCATCTGTATTCATTTTTTGCTGGTTCTACTCGTCGCTGGAATGTACTGACATCATCTTTATGAAAAGATTTTGTGGTCAACCGTCTGTCTGACACGATGGTCAGTACATTTTTATGCTGTTCATGCTCTGTATGGGGGGTTTCGAGAAAATAAAACATGCATTGGGTTCTCAATCAGTTGACAATGAGCGGTAAGTAAATACAAGGCGAGAGACAGAAGGATTAAGACTGACAGTCCCTCGCAGAACGCGGGATTGTCGATATGATATTTGTTACACGCCAGCTTCAAGAAAATTGACAGGACCAACATAACGATCTCTCCGTGATATTCGTCGACCTGACCAAGGCCTTCGATATGGTCAGCAGAGATGGCTTGTGGAAAATAATTATGAAGTTTTGCTGTCCCGTCAAATTCAGAGATTGTCCGGCAGTTACAAGGCATGATAGCGAAAGTACTGGACGATGGAGATGAGTCAAAAGGTATTATCAACATTCAAAATGGTATTCTTAGTCATGCTCACAGATGTCTTTCGTGATTGCCAAAGTTGGAATACCCGTCAAATACAGAACTGACGGTGGGCTGTTCAACCTCAGGCGTTTACAGGCTGTTACAAAGGTAAAGGAAATTGTCACAGCACCAAAACGATTGAGGTCATGTACCAACCCGCGCCTGGAATACGCTACCAGGAACCGCACCTGTAGTCAGAAGAGGGGCAGAACTGTAGTCAGTCGTCAACTTCACCAATTTTGACACCATACTCTCGAGAGCGGTGAACATAGACACCGACGTTAACTACAGAATTGCCATGGCCAGCGATGCCTTTGAAAGATTCCATGAGAAATGTCTGGGAGCAGAGGGGTCTCAACCTTACCACCAAACTGAAGGTCTACCATGCAGTGATACTCATCACCCATCTTTACGCCAGGGTGGCCTGGACCGCCTGCAGCAGACACGCTAAACAACTCAATCACTTTCACTTGAGCTGTCCCTGCAAATTCCTCCACATGAGGTGTCAGGACAAAATTCCGGACACGGAAGTCCTGGAAGGGGCCGATATTCCCAGCGTCTACACCCTCCTATAGAAAACTCCGGCCAGATGCGCGGGCTGTTGTCAATGCCTAACTGCCGACTGCCTAAACAGCTGCAGTATGGAGAATTATGCTAGGGCTCACATTCTTTTGGAGGGTGGAAGAAACAATTCAAGGACTGCCTCAAGGTGACCCTCAAAGACCAGGATATCAACCCCAATACTTGGGAGTCGCTTACTCAGGACCATCTAACTTGGAAAAGCAAAGCCACTACAGGGACCTGTGCAGCAGAGAACAGATGGACTGCAGAGGTCCAGAAGAAAAGCCCCATGAGCGAAGCTAGAGCAACCTCCGCTTCAGCAGTAGCACCCACAAATGTCCCGTGTGTAGGCGAGCCTTCCAGATCCAGATTGGTCTCATCCTCCATCATCTGACACACACCTACCGACCTTCGACCGGATATATTGAAGTCAAGGTCATCTTCGACGAACATCACACTTTAGGGGTAAGGCGACACTCACAACAGATTTTCCACGTGATTTTCTGTATAATATTTGATGATATTAGGCTAAAATCAGCCATTAAAATGTGTTTTGACTGAAAAACTTTTGTGAATACATTGTGTTTGAATATAATTTTATATATTTCGACTAGTTTTAGAAATTCAGTAAACCCTTTTAAGTATGCTAGTTTTTGTTGCTTTATAAAATATAGAGTCGATATTCTTATTAAAAATGTTAATAAGTTGTTAAAGAAAAATCGAACAATATAAAGACTACAAGTGAATTAAGACATCAGCCTGTACAGATCAGTCCATTTGACGGGTCCATTTGAATAAGTGCTTCGAAACTTCCGACATAAGGAATATATATACCAAAAGGTGTATTCCACTTATTGGTGCAAATACAGAGTTTACTTAAGATCTGGACTATGTCTATGGATATAGTATACTTGGTGGTTGGTCGGCAATCACTTTTAATGGCTTTAATAACCCCACCAGAGGATAATAAGCTTTAAGCTCAACACCAAATCAAACCAAATACACGAAAGCGCTTGACTCTAGTCCTTACTTAAAGGCGCTCGTGGGTTGAGGCAACATAATGCTTAAGAATGTCTCACCTTCAACTCATCTCCATTAATGTCGAGGGAGAGAAAGTCAACCACAGTCACGTTGAGGGCCAGCAAGATGGAGTAGAGAGGGAGAGCCTTCACACTATAGGTGGCGTCGTTCGACATCCCACTGATGTGCCCGGTGGAGCCCTTATGACCATGCGAACTGCCAGTCAAATAACATATAGGAAAGCATTATTATTTTTAATTATTAAATGTAAATATATTTATGAATACTTATAACCACTATAAAAATTAAATATGATATACTCTGGTCAGGTTGTTATTGCAAATATTTAAAATCAACTTCAGAAATAAAGTAGTTATTCAGAATTAATGCATTTACTTCTGAAATATTATACTACCTTTAAAGAGGTGCTGAAATATATACAAAAGCGTTCATTTCATGTTTGTGTTTATTACCACTTACGGGCTATTCATGCCCGTGCCACCTCTTGGGTGGCTTAATCTTCATCAATCAATCAATCATGTTTCCGTGTGCTTCGTGATTACACACTTTCAAATTATTCATCACCTGTTAATGTCTATACTATAGATTGATTGATTGATGAAGATTACGGCACCCAAAAGTTGGCACGGGCATGAATAGCCCGTAAGTGGTGGCCCTTTTGAGCCATTACTCTGTGGAGTAATGGCTCTGTGGAGGTGCGACTGCACCCTGCGTGACGGAATTTATAGGATTTGGGAGGGATCAGGGTAAGGATTTGGGATGGGACGGGCGAAGGAATTGTTCCTAACTACTTGGACAGCCGGGGATTGAACGCCGACCTGCATGAAACGAGACCGTCGCTCTGCCGTCCAGCCCAAGTGAATGGGTTGGGATGCATGGGGTCGACCTGCATTGGGTCTGCCTATGATCATCCCAGAGAAATCTCTAATATCCCTGCAAAGTTTGGTGAGGCTAGCCTTATGCATCTGGCCTTCAATCTCAAACAAATAATAAGTAAACGAATAGACAATTTCTTTTATAGACAAACTATAATAAAAATAATAATAATAATAATTCTGGATCTTATTATAATTATTATTCTGGATAATAATAATTATTATTATTAGGCCATGACTGACAAACTCCTGGCGACTCTCATAGTGATATTTTGACACAGTTCATCAACAAATCCTGGCACATGCTTGGATCACAATGAGCCCTCAAATGTAAAGGAGAGCTTGAATGGTCCTCAAGCTATAAATTATTAAGATCTCTTTGACCCGAACACTTCCGCCGAATCATCATCACACGCTCATAACAGAATCAGGAGCAACGATAATGTCAGGACGCGGCATGGGAGGCAAAGTGAAGGGCAAGTCAAAGTCCTGCTCCAGCAGGACCGGACTTCAGTTCCCCGTGGGAAGAATTCGCCGTCTACTGCATAAGGGCAACTACGCCAAAACCCTCTATCTGGAATCCGCCTGCGACTTCTGCGACACTTGGTCACTGGATGTGTACCTTACAGACTACAAATGCCACGACCACGAAAACCCCACCGTCGGAGATCTACAGAAATCTGCGAAGAAGAAACCTCTCCCTAGGAAAACCAAAAAGAGACTGGCCATATTCAGTGAATGAGGAACACTGCCCCCACCATCAATGGGAAAACACCTCCACCAAGCCAGCAGAAGCGACACACACCAGCAGACCAGCCAATAAAATATAAAATAATAAGATAATAAAACTCAACATCAACACCAACATAAAGCTGTACTCCAAGATCAATACATCATGTCAACCCATGGTGGACAGGCCACCAAACTTTCAAGCCTCCTCGTTTCCCATCCACATCCTCTTCAAAAACTTCAACTCCCCCATCCTTCTTCCTCCCCCGCCTTCTCCAAGTTCTTTGGACATGGACTTCCGACTTGACCCGACAAGGACTCGACCCAGCATAGCCAGAGATCACCCACCTGCCGCACATAGTACTTAAACCACTACACCAGCGATCACCTAATAAGGTTTTGTCAGTCCTGGAGCTCACTACATGGTGGATGGTGCAGTGAGAGCACACATGCTCTGCAGGACATCGGCCTAGCTAAAGAAGACTTTGAGATGTGTTTTGTAAAGGCTATGACTTGAACATACTTCCATCTATAATCACAGCTATAATCATGGGTAAATGGTTACAATCGCGCCAGGGGTTGTGAACATACCCCTTCAGTCAGTCAGCGTCAGTTAGTCAATTACGGCAAACGCGTGTAAAATGGTTGTTTCACGTCAACAATCGAAAATGGCGATGGAGGAAGGGAAAACACCGGTAGACCAAATGGTAAATTGGTTGAACGAGGCTTTGAGCTTACACCAAACAGACGGATCGGACAGGAAAGTACAGGACGATATCCCATTGTTCTGGAGAGAGCAGCTGCGTCCCCCATGGAACAGGCTGGGGTAGATATACGAACATTATTCTTTACTTTGGATAAAGGCGGTAACCATAGAAAAGTGGTCTGACCAGGCAAAAATTTCGTTGGTATATAGTAGGATTAGGAGTGAAGTTAAACAGTTTTTACACTCAAAAGAAATGATGAATGTCACAATATATGAGGAATTTAAGAAAATATTGATCGATATGTTCACTGAGGACCAGAGTCCTCTCGTGTTAAAGGGGCAATTAATAGCTATGAGAAAAGAGCCGGGTGAACAGATAAGGACGTTCGGAAGCCGGATACGACTACAGAGTGACATGATAGAACGAGTAGCGGGTCCCTTCATTGGACCCGCTTTTCACAGGTCCAGTGAGGGACAGTACACAATTAGGGGTATTCTGTTCCAGTCTTAAGAGGAATATGTGTGAATACTGTGTTAATGAGTCTAACCTCAATGATCCGGTAACAAATGCAAGGTGTTTGACGAAGCAAAATCTTACCCATAAATTGACGACGACAGATATCTATAGGGAAGTGTCCACCACAGAACACAGCAAAATTAAACAGGCTCAAAATGAGCAGGCCCAGCGGTGAACGTTAGGAGCCCGGGGTAGTGGAGGCGCGGAAGGTGTTGAGATGACACTTGCTAGAGTGTCGCACGAGAAGAGATGGTGCCAGTTTTATCATATTAGCAACCACTGGACGGTCAAATGTCAGAAGCTGGGTAATAGACGGGAGTCAGGGGTGGTAGTTGGTGCCAGAGCTACAGGTACATCTCAGCGGGGCCACCAAAGGGGTGGAACCCTGGGGGGCGGGGGTGCGTGGAGTACAGGGCAACAGTGGCTCATCCTCTCCACTCAGAGACACAGGATGAGAGTAAATTAGAGATGTTAAAATTGGTGGAAGAAATTTAAATTGGTAGAGATGCAAAGGCAGCACTTGGGGGCTTAGTACGAGAGTTTCAGGACGTATTAGCATTTTAGAATGAACCTCCTGGATGTATCACTAAGGGGTCATATAAGATAGACGTTGAGGGAGCTCACTCAGTTTACACCAGAGCTTATAGTATTCCAGTCGCTCATCAGAGGAAGGGTGAGAGGGAAATAAGCAAGCTTCAGGAACATGACATCATGGAACAGTCCAGTTCTCCATAACACAGTCCACTCGTAGTGGTGCGCAAAAAGAAAGTGTGTGTGAGGTTATGTG
Organism: Procambarus clarkii; assembly: GCF_040958095.1. Lineage (NCBI taxonomy): Eukaryota > Metazoa > Arthropoda > Malacostraca > Decapoda > Cambaridae > Procambarus > Procambarus clarkii. Next base: position 50,795,126 of record NC_091165.1, read on the forward strand.
TAGACTTCAGGAAAGTGAACAAGCTGACCACAGAGGAAGCGTGTCCCTTGCCAAACATTCAGGAGACACTAACTCATTTGAAGGGAACGCAGTATTTATCGACTTTAGATTTGTTTAGTGGATACTATCAGTTACCACTGGAAAAAGAATCTATGGAGATTACAGCGTTTAACGCTTTGAATAAACTCTGTCAATTCAAAAGACTCCCATTCGGGTTGAAGTCAGCTCACGTGGTATTTAGTACATGAACGATGCGTGTGTTGTCAGGGTTCGTTGGCCCAATAGCCTTGTTATACCTCGATGAAGTCATTGTACTCGGGAAATCACTAGAGGAGCATATTACAAATTTACGAAAATTATTAATCAGATTTCGAGACCATAACTTAAAGTTAAATGTTGAGAGATCCAACTTCTTTGGCCAGTCAGTAAAATTTTTCGGGCATACGGCAGATAGAACAGATATTAGTCCCATGCCAGACACAGCTAAAGATATAAGGGAGTTCAAAGCGCCTGAAAACAAGGACTGTAGATCGTTCATTGGGTTGGCGAATTATTACAGGAGGTTTATAAAAAACTTTGTACAGATAGCCAAACCACTGCATCAGGTGACCGGTGACGAGATTTTTTTGGGGGGTAAGGAGCAAGAAAAAGCATTTGTTACACTAAGAGATGCGCTGAGTTCAGAGAATATTCTTGTCAATCCAGATTTCTCTAAGCTGTTTCTTGTGTATGCAGAAGCCTCAGGCACAGCAGCTGGGGGCGTGGTGGCTCATCAGGATGAAGGGGGTCAAGAGCAACCCATTGCGCGCATGTGCTCAGTCCCGTGGAGAGGAACTTTGGCACAGGAGAGGAACAGTCCGGCGGCACCATTGAAAGAGAGGCACTTGCCATAACCTTCACGTTGCAAAGGAATAGTTGGAGTTCGCCCTGGACGCACAATCGAAACTTCCGGATTCGAATCCCGGGTGGGACAGAAATGGTTTGGCCTATTTCCTTTCATCTAATGCCTCTGTTCACCTAGCAGTGAGTAGGTACTCAGGAGATAGTCAACTTGTTGAGGGTTGCATCCTGAGCGGGGTCAGTAATTCGGTCTTGGAGAAGGGGGAGGGGCTCGATAACGACAAAATGAGTATGAATACACTCTGGCATCCTGTCCCCCGACACAATTGAATTATTACTGAATTAAAGAGAGGTGGCTTGAGAAACCTTTGATGCTGTAGAAGAATCTGCTGTTTAATGCACGTACGGGCAGATTATTGGGAACAGAAAATTGTTGTTAACTTTCACAAGATAAGTGAATAATTGTGCATATTATTATAGGAATTTATTTTTAAACAGTTGATTTCGAAGATATTTAGCTCTGTAGCTAGTGAACAGTGCCAAAAATAGTGGTGGTGGGGGGGGGGGTCAATATATGGCACTGGCACACAGTTCCTTTTTTTAATTCTGGCCACTCCGATCATCCTATGTTCATCCCATACCCCAGACCATTCCCTTTCCTAATTTGGGTAATACTGTCTATGTTTGTGTGAGACAGACAGACATTCTTTCTTATAGTACAGATATATTAATTTATACTTGCATATGATAAACGTTCAATTATGGGAGATTGAAAATATAATATAAATTTTGTTAATAAATATGTACATTTTTGTTAAGACTTGTGGTACTTACATGAAGGGAACTTGTGCAGAAACATTGCTGACGGCCAGAGCAGCATTTATCGAGTAGGCTTTCCTATGTTTGTTTACAAGATCTTTATACATTTCTGGGAAAGGTTCTATTAGTAGTCCGGTCCAGTTGCGGGTTCTCTCCAGGAACAATGTGTTGCTGTTCAACTCGCCATCCACTGCACCCGCCTCCACGAAGAACCCTCCAGTCTGTAACACAAGAGTACACTTCCTGTAACACAAGAGTACACTTCCTGTAACACAAGAGTACACTTCCTGTAACACAAGAGTACACTTCCTGTAACACAAGAGTAGTAGGCATCCTTCAGTCTCGGGAGACTATGGAGTTGCGCCCTAGTTGTCAATCCTGGTGCAGCGTCTGGTGTGACTGATGAGGCCAATCCGAGAGTGGCAGTCCATCCCACACCGAGCACAAACGAAGTCCGATTCTGGTCTGTCTTCCTGGTTACTGGCTTTCCTTCTCTGTCTCTTTGCCTCCGATTCCTTGGCAAGTGACTCCTCGAACTTGGAGAGACCTCGTTGAACAGACTACCTCCAGGCTGAACGGTCTGCAGCCAGTGTCTCCCATATAGCAAGATCGACGTCCATGGCTTTCAGGTCCCTTTTGCATACGTCTTTGTACCGTAGCTGGGGCTTGCCTACTGGACGCTTTCCCTGCCTCAGCTCTCCATACAGGAGATCCTTGGGGATCCTGCCGTCGCCCATTCGCACAACGTGCCCGAGCCAGCGCATTCGTCTCTGTTTCAGCATTGTGTACATGCTGGTGATTCTTGCTCTCCCCAAGACGTTGTTGTTTGTCACCTTGTCCTGCCAGGTGATGTCCAAGATATGTCTAAGGCAGCGCATGTGGTAGGCATTCAGCCGTCTTTCCTGACGGGCGCGGAGTGTCCAAGACTCACTGCCATAAAGGAGAGTGCTCAGGACACAGGATCTGTAAACCTGAATCTTAGTATACTCAGTTAGCCTATTGTTGGCCCACACTCTCTTTGTCAGTTTGGACATGGTAGTAGATGCCTTACCGATGTGTTTGTTTAGCTCCGTATCAAGAGAGAGGGAGTCAGAGATTGTGGAGCCCAGGTACACGAAGTCGTGAACAACTTCCAGTTTGGAATCAGAGATGCCGATGTCAGGTGGGGAGTCCACTCCTTGTCCCATGACTTGTGTTTTCTTCAGACTGATGGTGAGTCCGAAAGCCTGAGAGGCCTCGCTGAAGCGGGTTATGAGCCGTTGGAGGTCTTCAGCTGAGTGGGCAGTGACTGCTGCGTCGTCGGCAAAGAGGAAGTCGCGCAGACACCTCAGCCGAACCTTTGTCTTGGCTCTCAGCCTGGCGAGGTTAAAGAGCTTTCCATCCGACCTGGTCCGGAGGTAAATGCCTTCCGTGACAGATCCGAAGGCGTGCAACAGCATAACTGCGAAGAAAATCCCGAATAGGGTTGGAGCCAGTACGCAGCCCTGCTTTACTCCACTTCGGATGTCAAAGGCGCCTGATGTTAGGCCATCAAAGACCACGGTGCCCCTCATGTTCTCATGGAAAGATCTGATGATACTGAGGAGCCTGGGTGGGCATCCAATCTTGGGGAGGATCTTGAACAGGCCATCCCTGCTGACGAGGTCGAAGGCCTTCGTCAGATCTATGAAGGCTACAAAGAGTGGCTGCTTCTGTTCCCTGCATTTCTCCTGCAGTTGTCTGAGGGAAAAGACCATGTCGATGGTGGACCTGCCAGCTCTGAATCCACATTGTGATTCTGGATAAACTCTCTCTGCAAGTACTTGGAGCCTCTTCAATGCGACTCGAGCAAACAGCTTTCCGACAATACTGAGGAGGGAGATTCCACGGTAGTTGTTACAGTCGCCTCTCTCACCTTTATTCTTATACAGCGTGACGATGTTGGCATCCCTCATGTCCTGTGGCACCTCTCCTTCTTCCCAGCAGAGGCAGAGAATTTCGTGCAGCTCCATGAGCAGGCTACCTCTGCAGCACTTCAAGGTCTCAGCAGGAATGCCATCTTTGCCAGGAGCTTTACCAGAAGCAAGGGAGTCTAGGGCATCGCTGAGTTCTTCCAGGGTCGGTTCACTGTCGAGCTCCATTAACACAGGCAGACACTCAATGGCGCTCAGGGCATCTTCGGTGACCACATTGTCCCTGGCGTATAGCTCAGAGTAGTGCTCGACCCAGCGCTTCAGCTGCAGTGTCTGGTCCTGAATCACCTCGCCAGTGGCAGATTTCAGAGGAGCGGTCTTCCTCTGGATTGGGCCGAGGGCCTGCTTGATGCCGTCATACATTCCCCTTACATTGCCTGTATCCGCTGCAGTCTGTATCTGGGAGCAGAGCTGGAGCCAATAGTTGTTGGCACATCGCCTGGCGCTCTGCTGCACTTTGCAGCGGACGGCCCGAAGGATCTGTAAGTTGCGCTGACTTGGGCAGGCTTTGTAGGCTGCCAAGGCGTTTCTCTTCTCTTCGATTACAGGTGTCATCTCTTCCGAGTGAGCCTCGAACCAGTCTGCCGACCTGCTGGTCTTCTTGCCAAAGGTGGAAATGGCAGCGTTGAACACAGCGTCTCTGAAGTGCTCCCATCTTTTACAGGCAGTGACCCCAGCTGGGCCAGGGAGAGCTTCCTCGAGCACGTGTGCAAAATCTTCCACCTTGTCCTGGTTGCGGGTCTTGGTGGTGTCGATGTGAGGTCTGCCCGCCTTTTTCGAGTGATGAATCTTCTTTGGTTGCATCTTGACCCTGCTACATACCAGGGAGTGGTCGGTGTCACAGACAGCACTCTGGTAGCTACGCGTAATCTTGACGCTGGGTAGACTTGCACGCCTGGTAAGAATCAGGTCAAGCTGGTGCCAGTGCTTGGATCTGGGGTGTCTCCAAGATACTCGGTGTTGAGGCTTTGTGCCGAAGAACGTGTTGGTGACACAAAGACCATGAAGGCAGCAGAGTTCTAGCAGACGTTGCCCGTTCTCATTCATCCTTCCTATGCCGAATTGACCCAGGCAAGTGGGCCAAATGTTGTGCTCGGCACCCACTCTGGCGTTGAAGTCGCCGAGGATGAACAGTGGCTCCTTTACAGGGATTCTCGCTATGACTCTGTTGAGGTCATCGTAGAATTTTTCCTTTGCCTCTGCTGGAGAAGTCAGGGTTGGTGCATATGCACTAATTACATTACTGGTCCTGTTTGGGAGTACAGTTGCAGAGACAGAATTCGTCTCCATCGGTGGCATAATGTGTCCCAACAGTGCATTCCTGACGGCAAATCCCACACCATGTTCTCTGGTCTCATCTGGAGGTTTTCCTTGCCAGAAGAAAGAGAAGGTCCTCTCTCTCACAGATCCTGATCCTGGGAGCCTGGTCTCTTGGAGAGCAACAATATCCATCTGCAGCTTGCTCAGCTCCCTATCGATGATTGCTGTTTTTCGGGCGTCATTGATTTCTTGCAGGTCGTCAGAGAAACCTGGTGTCAGTGTCCTGACGTTCAATGTGCCCAGCTTTAGGGCAGTTGATATTTTCTTCTTTGGTTTGGTATTGCTTGGTGCAAAGTTGTCGGGCCGCTTGTCAGTTTTCACCCTAAACCCCACGCACCCAGTGAGGTTAACGGACCGTGGCGAGGCAACACCTCATTGGCTGGGGTTTGCCCAGCTTGAGGCGGGCGGTAGCTGCCCAGTGGGGCGCGATGACCCCTCCCACCGTCGGAAGCAACCCCTGGCGTCACACTCTTCGCCAATCGAGCAGAAGACTTAACACAAGAGTACACTTCCTGTAACACAAGAGTACACTTCCTGTAACACAAGAGTACACTTCCTGTAACACAAGAGTACACTTCCTGTAACACAAGAGTACACTTCCTGTAACACAAGAGTACACTTCCTGTAACACAAGAGTACACTTCCTGTAACACAAGAGTACACTTCCTGTAACACAAGAGTGCACTTCCTGTAACACAAGAGTACACTTCCTGTAACACAAGAGTACACTTCCTGTAACACAAGAGTACACTTCCTGTAACACAAGAGTACACTTCCTGTAACACAAGAGTACACTTCCTGTAACACAAGAGTACACTTCCTGTAACACAAGAGTACACTTCCTGTAACACAAGAGTACACTTCCTGTAACACAAGAGTACACTTCCTGTAACACAAGAGTACACTTCCTGTAACACAAGAGTACACTTCCTGTAACACATGAGTACACTTCCTGTAACACAGGGGAACACTTCCTGTAACACAGGAGTACACTTCCTGTAACACATGAGTACACTTCCTGTAACACATGAGTACACTTCCTGTAACACATGAGTACACTTCCTGTAACACATGAGTACACTTCCTGTAACACATGAGTACACTTCCTGTAACACATGAGTACACTTCCTGTAACACAGGAGTACACTTCCTGTAACACAGGAGTACACTTCCTGTAACACAGGAGTACACTTCCTGTAACACAGGAGTACAGTTCATGTCTGTAAACCTTTTATAACTAGACTTTAGGCATAAACATAACTTTATTTTAAAGTTTTCTTAAATTTGCATACGATAGTAAGGATAATTTTTTATTTAAAAGTAAATAATCGATTATTCTAAGATGTTGCAGAGGGAATGCATATGATTATTTAAAGTTTTCATGCAAATAAACAGACGTATTCTAAGATGTCAATAGGCGATTAGTAAATGTTAATATTGCCTTATATACGATTACACAGAAGCTTTATCTGCAAATCGTATTCCAATATTAATCCGAAATTGTTTTACCTATCAAGATATATATTTTTATTAAATATATTGAATAGGAATAGGAACACTAATTTATAATTAATATTCGCATTACAAACTGATGGGTAAAGAATCCCCCAAGAGATTCTGGTAATTGATCTTAATTCTTTTGTATGTTTAATGCAGGTAAATTATATGGAATTTTAACAATATTATAATGTCAAGTTAAACTTTTGTCAGACAGTGGATATCAGTTGTTAATATTATTCATCCTTCGGTGAGCAAAGGTGATTTTCCCATCTTCTTGTTCTTACTTAAACGAAGGCCTGTCTGGCTTACCTATGAGGAACTCCATGGCCAGATCTAATTGTGTTTGGACCCTAGACTAACACAGGTAAATGAACCCCGCCCTTTGGTCAGTGTGTGTATATTCAACGGCATCCTACAGTCTCGGGAGACTATGGAGTTGTGCTCTAGTTGTCATAAGTTCAATCCATAAATGGCAGTCCATTCCACATTAAGCACAAGCGAAGTCTGATTCTGGTCTGGCCTCTTGGCTACCGGCTTTACATCTCTGTTTACTTGCCTCTGATTGCTTTGTAAGTGTCTCCTCGAACCTGGAGAGACCTTTCTGAATAGACTGCCTCCAGGCTGATCGGTCTGCGGCCAGTGTTTCAGATCAACGTCCATGGTTTTCAGGTCCCTCTTGCACACGTCTTTGTATCTTAGCTGGGGTTTTGTCTGTTGGACGTCGTCCCTGCGTCAGCTCTCATACAGTAGATCCTTGGGGATTCGGCCGTCGCCCATTTGCATCACGTGCCCGAGCCAGTTCATTCGTCTCTGCTTCAGCATTGTGAACAAGCTAGGAATTCTAGCTCTCCCTCTCCCCAGGACGCTGTTGTTTGTCACCTTGTCCTGCCAAGTGATATCCAAGATATGTCGAAAGCAGCGTATGTGGTGAGCGTTCAGCTTTTTTCCTGTCGGGCGCAGAGTGTCCAAGACTCACTGCCATATATTAGAGTGCTCAGGACGCAGGCTTTGTAAACCTGTATGTTTGTGTACTCGGTCAGTTTATTGTTGGTCCACACTCTCTTTGTCAGTCTGGACATGATTGTAGATGCCTTACCGATGCGTTTGTTGAGTTCCGTGACAAGAGAGAGGAAGTCAGAGATTTGTGGAGCCCGGGTATATGAAGTCGTGGACGACTTCCAGTTTATAATCAGAGACGCCGATGTTAGGTGGGGAGTCCACTCTCTGTCCCAGTACGTGTGTTTTATTCAGGATGATGGTGATTCCGAAGGCCTGGCAGACCTCGCTGAAGTGGGTCAGTAGCTGTTAGAGGTCTTCAGCTGAGTTGGCGGTGATTGTTGTGTCGTTGGCAAAAAGGAAGTCATGCAAACACCTCATCTGAACTTTTGCCTTGGCTCTTAACCTGGCGAGGTTGAAGAGCTTTCCGTTCGACCTGGTCCGAAGGTAAATGGGATCTGTGGCAGATCCGAAGGCATGTTGCAGCATAACTGCGAAGAAAATCCCGAATAGGTTTGGAGCCAGGACGCAGCCCTGCTTTATTCCGCTTCGGATGTGGAAGGCGTCTGATGTTGAACCGTCAAAAACCACGGTGCCCTTCATGTTCTCGTGAAAAGATCTGATGATGCTGAGGAGCCTGGGTGGACATCCGATCTTAAGGAGGATCTTGAACAGGTCATCCCTGCTGACGAGATCGAAGGCCTTCGTCGAATCAATGAAGGCAACGAAGAGTGACTGCTTCTGTTCACTGTATTTCTCCCGCAGTTGTCTGAGGGAAAAGACCATGTCGATGGTTTACTTGTTAGCTCTGAATCCACACTGTGATTCTGAGTAGACTCTCTGCAAGTACTTGGAGCCCCTTCAATGTGACTTGAGCAAACAGCTTTACAACGTTTCTCGTTGTTTACAATGTTTAGAATGCTAAGGAGGGAGATGCCGCGGTAACTGTTGCAGTCACCCCGTCACCTTTATTCTTGTACAGCGTGACGATATTAGCGTCCCTCATGTCCTGTGGCACCTCTCCTCTCCGGCAGAGGCAGAGGATTTCACGCAGCTCCAAGAGTAAGTTACCTCTGCAGCACTTCAAGGCCTCGGCAGGAATGCCATCTTTTCCAAGAGCTTTGCCAGAAGCAAGGGAATCTAGGGCCTCGCTGAGTTCTTCGAAGGTCGGTTCGCTGTTGAGCACCTTTATCACAGGCTGACGCTCAATGGCGCTCAGGGCGTCTTCAGTGACCATATTCTCCCTGGCGTGTAGCTCAGAGTAGTGCTCGACCCAGTGCTTCACTTGCAGTGTCTTTTCCCGAATCACTTCGCCTGTGTCAGATTTCAGTGGGGGTAGTCGTCTGGATTGGGCCAAGGGCCTGCTTGATGCCGTCATACATCCCCTTTACACTGCCTGTATCTGCTGCAATCTGTATCTGGGAGCACAGCTGGAGGCAATAGTCGTTGGTGCATTGCCTGGCGCACTGCTGCACTTTGCAGTGGATTTCCCGAAGGATGTGCAAATTAAACTGACTTTGGCAGGCTTCGTACGCTGCTAAGGCATTTCTCATATCTTCGATGACTGATATCATTTCTTCCGAGTGAGCCTCGAACCAGTTTGCAGACCTGCTGGTCTTCTTGCCGAAGGTGGACAAGACAGCGTTGAACACAGCGTCTTTGAAGTGCTCCCATCTTTTACAGGCGGTGACCCCAGCTGGGCCAGGGAGAGCTTCCTCAGGCACACGTGCAAAATCTTCCACCTTGCCCTGATTGCGGGTCTTGGTGGTGTCGATACGAGGTCTGCCCTCCTTTTTGAACCAGTGAAACTTCTTTGTTTGCATCTTGACCCTGCTACATACCAAGGAGTGGTCGGTGTTACAGACAGCATTCTGGTAGCTAAACGTAATCTTGACGCTGGGTAGAATTGCACGCCTTGTAAGAATCAGATCAAGATGGTATCTATGCTCGGATATGGGATGACTCGAAGAGACTTGGTGTTGAGGCTTTGTGCCAAAGAACGTGTTGGTAACATAGAGACCATGAAGGCAGCAGAGTTCTAGCAGACGTTGCCCGTTCTCGTTTATCCTCCCTTTGCTGAATTGACCTAGACAAGTGGGCCAAGGAAACGATTTGTGGGAATTTAAATCATACAGTCCACTTTAAACATCATATAGTCCACTATCGAAATAAATAAATTAACGTAAGAAATAAATCGCTATATAAATTACTATAAATAATTTTAATTAATAAAAATATATAAATTTGACAAGTCAGTTTTCCCCACAAGCTGCCAAAACGACGTTGAAGTCAACAGTGAACTGCCTTAAGGGATCCAACTCCGGATTTTTCCTCGAGGATGACTCCTGAAGCCTTTCCCAAAACGTAGGTATGGCCACAAGGCAGCTTCTCCCACAAGGCAGCTGCGGAGGCTTAAAATCAGGGTTTTAGTGTATGGCTGCACACTAATGCTCTACACAAATAGTTCCTACACTAAATGTCCTTGTGTGGAGTCTGAAGAAAACCCAAGTTTAGGGCTGTTCATTAAGATCACAAGAAAGTTTGTAATTGATATGTGAATGGAGTTAGTACAATTGATATATTTTACTTGTAAAATGTGTTCAGGGAGATGAAGCAGGATGTTGGTGGTCAGAGCTAACGGCTCGCTGTCGATACGCAGGGCCGGAAAGCCGTGTCGTCATCAGTCGATGACGTAGGGTGAGGGCGAGGGGAAAGAGCCCTCATTCGTCACAGCACGGCTAGGCCTGCCGGCTTCGCTCTTATTGGTCAAGTTAAAACACAGAGGAAGCGTTGTGCCCATGCAGCTTGAAGCCCGCCAAAGTCAGTCTAGGGCCGGCGTTGTCTGGGGCAAGGTGTCCCCAGGGAAGTAGTGACCAAGTCAGGGCACCACCCCCCACCATATCTCCGTGGTAAACATCAATTTCATATCCCTACGGTGTCCCGCTATCGTGGATTGTGTCGGGATCCAAATTACATGAGCGTGGGGAAAGATATTAAGGTTTTGAGGCGGGACTCCATGTGGGTCAACACGTGTTCAGCCGAGGCAGCAGATAGGCCTCATTGTGATCCGTGGTTATCAGTCAACATATGAAATCATATGCTCCTTATGACTGATTTGACTGACGGTGGGGGATTGGGGAAGGCTTTCCAGTGTTTTAGATAAGCCTTCCGTAGTAATGATTGATAATTACGGCCCACTGAGTGTGGACACTCCCGCCGACCGTGTCATCCATTTTACATCAGCCACCATCCACCACACTTGATACGAGCGACACCAGCTCGTAAATTAACTGAACTGTAGCAAAACAGAAAAAGGTTTGCATTTTATTATGTGGCTTGTGTGTAAGTTTAGAAAACAAAAATAGCTTTTAGTTTTAACAGTTGACTCAGCTGTTATATCACAGGAAAACAAATGCAATTGAAAAAGTTGTATGCAGTATTAGAGATTTTTAAGTTTGTAGTTTTAAATGCTAACTCAGCTGTTCCATTATTGGGAAAACGTATTAGGTTGTTCAGAAAATTGTTAGGATTGGTTAGTTAGGAATGGTTAGGTCTGGATAGGTTTGGTTGGATATTGTGGTAAGGATAAATTTGCAATGTATTAAAAACTAGATATAGTGGCAGGGGCCAAGATACAGCAATACAATTTCTAAACTACACTTTTCATATCTATTATCAGCAAAATTTAGTGAAACTAGGGACATGATCCTTCTTTAGAATGTCAAAAAAGTACAACTTTTCTGTATATTTAAAGCAATTAATAGTATAACATGTGGCATGATCCTGTTGCAGAAAGTTTATACACCCTTTGGTCTGCGACTCGGTCTCACCTGCCTGTCTACCTGTCTGTTTCTCTGTCTGCACATCTGTCTTACTGTCTGCTTGTTCTGGCTGTCTGTCGATTTATATGGCTTTGTGGCTCTCTGTTTTGCCCGTTGATCACAGATGTGATCAGAGTCCGTCTAAACAAATAAAATTCTATTCTACAGATAAGAGTAAATTACACACCTGTGGAATCTGTTCCAATTATCACAGGTGTGCATTGTATTGACTCACGCACTCACTCACTCACTCTCACTCTCACACTCTCTCTCTCTCTCTCTCACTCTGACTCTCACTCTCACTCTCACTCTCTCTCTCTATCTCACTCTCTCACACTCTCACTCTCACACACACTCACTCTCTCACTCTCTCTCACTCTCACACACACTCACTCTCACACACTCTCACTCTCACACACTCTCACTCTCACTCTCACACACTCTCACTCTCACACACACTCACTCTCACACACTCTCACTCTCACTCTCACACACTCTCACACACTCTCACTCTCTTTCACTCTCACACACTCACTCTCACTCTCACACACTCTCACTCTCTCTCTCACTCTCACTCTCTCACTCTCTCTCACTCTCTGACATACTCTCACTCTCACTCAAACACTCTCACTCTCACACACTCTCACTCTCACACGCTCTCACTCACACACACTCTCATTCTCACTCTCACACACTCTCACTCTCTTTCACTCACACACTCTCACTCACTCTCACTCCCACACTCTCACTCTCTCACTCTCTCACTCTCTCTCTCTCTCACTCTCTCTCTCTCTCACTCTCACTCTCTCACTCTCTCTCACTCTCTGACACACTCTCACTCTCTCAAACACTCTCACTCTCACACACTCTCACTCTCATTCTCACACACTCTCACTCTCACACACACTCACTCTCTCACTCTCACACACTCTCACTCTCTCACTCACACACTCTCACTCTCTCTCTCACACACTCTCACTCTCACACACTCTCACTCACACACACACACTCTCTCTCTATCTCTCTCTCTCTTTCTCTCTCTCTTTCTCTCTCTCTCTCTAACTATATATCTATCTATCGATCTATATAACTTTTCCCAGCGATGTTTACTACAATTAGCCCTGACCATCCATAATGACCCGCCCTCCTCATTGTACTTCTCAAACGAGCTACACCTACGAGGTGCCCCGGTTTTGGACACCCCTTCCCAAAATTGGGTATGACTATAAACTATCCTGCTTTTGGATCTACTGAAAAAGGGATACGCCTGCCTACGAGGTAAAGACCCCACAGGGTTGTGGGTGGGGGGGGGTTAATTACAGTTAATGACATAGGTTGAATAATGTTGTTACTGGCCTCTATACATATGGAGTTCAGCTCAGCTGGGGCAATATTTTACAGCACTGTTAATAGTTACAGCACGTTGTGGCACTTATTAAGAAGCTTATTTAGCCTCTGAAACTTCACTGGTTAATTCTGAAAGAACTAAACCTAACAGTTACTGAACTTTTAGGGAAAGCAGCAGCCAGCTGCTGGCGCCTGGTTGATCATTTTTAATACGGCGTCTCTCCCATCTGTCCTTGCGAGTGTGGGAGGAAATTGCATTTATTTAATTCAATCAATGATTATTCTCCAGTATGTTTGTTGGTTTTAATAAAAGTCGAAGCATTAACTAAGGCGACTTTGGTAAATGATAACTAATACTATGACATTTAAGTCACAGCTTTAATATACCGGAGGCTGGGACTTGTTAGGGGAACGTCCTGAGGCTCCCATGGAGGGTGTCCGCTCTGGGTTACCTTGAGGTTACCTTGAGGTGCTTCCGGGGCTTAGCGTCCCCGCGGCCCGGTCGTCGACCAGGCCTCCTGGTTGCTGGACTGATCACACAGGCTGTTGGACGCGGCTACTCGCCGCCTGACGTATGAGTCACAGCCTGGTTGATCAGGTATCCTGATCAACAGAAATGTCTAATGTATCAGAAATGTCTAAATGAGGCTGTGGGAAACTATATTAAGATATTTATTGAGGTGAGGCTGTGGAGATTTTCCACATTGTTTGTTAGGCAAACCAAGCCTTGCTTACGAGGCCAAGTAATGCGTTTCTGGCTATTAGGTACGACATATGTTTAACTGTGTCAATAGAAGAGTCCACAACACTAATGTGTGGACAAGACAGCCAGATGAGTTTTCAATACTCATACATACATTCATAAATGTATGTATGTATGTATGTATGTATGTATCTGTATGATGTCTTTGACTATCTTGTTAGTAATGTTAGTAGTAATGTTTGACTATCTTGTTAGTACTCAATATCGTAGGAATATGGATAACTGGTATTGTTGAATGCTATATATAATACCCAGATTAACAGTGAAAAGTGTTGCATAATTTTACAAAACACGAATTAAATTTTGTATGTTTAAAAAGTTGACAAAACCGTTACTTTATAGGAAAAAAGTTTGCTTTTGAAAACATGATATGTAATTTTATAAAAAATAACCTAGTTTGTAGTTCTAAAAATTAACTGAATTGTAGCAAAATAGAGAAAGGTTTACATTTTATTAAGTAGTGTATTGGTTTTAAAAAAATTGCGTTAGGTTTTAACAGTTAACTAAACCTGTTATATTAGAGAAAAAATGCATTTCAAGAACTGGTATGCAATATTCGAAATATTTAAGTTTGTTTTTTTAAATGTTAACTCAGCTGTTCCATTATTAAGAATAACTATTAGGTTGTTCAGAAATTTATTAAAATAGGTTACGTCTAGATAAGTTAGGTTAGATTGGATATTGTTGGTAAGTTTAAATTTTCTATGTATTAAAAACAAGATCTAGTGGCAGGGGCCAGAATACAGCAATAAAATGTCTAAACTACACTTTTCATATATATTAACAACAAAATTTAGTGAAACCGTAGACATGATCCTTCTTTAGAATGTCTAACAAGTACAATTTTCGAATATATATAAAGCAGTTCATAATATAACAAGTGGCATGATGCTGTTGTAGAAAGTTTATGCACCCGTTGGACTGTGATTCGGGCTCTACTCTGTCTGCACATCTATCTGTCTTGCTGTTTGCTTGTTTTGGCTGTCTGTCGATTTATCTGGATTTGTGGCTCTCTGTTTGTCCGTCCAAACAAAAAAAAATTAAGGTACAGATGAAATTGTATCACACAGCTGTGAGGTCTGTTCCATAGTTTCCAATTATCACAGGTGTGCATATGATTGACTCTCTCTCTCCCTCTCTCTCTCTCTTTCTCTTTCTCTTTCTCTTTCTCTCTCTCTCTCTCTCTCTCTCTCTCTCTCTCTCTCTCTCTCTCTCTCTCTCTCTCTCTCTCTCTCTCTCTCTCTCTCTCTCTCTCTCTCTCTCTCTTTGTCAATCTATATAACTTTTCCCGAGAATGTTTACTGCAATAGGCACCGACCTCCCATCCTGACCCGCCCTCCTCATTGTACCTCTCAAACGAGCTACACCTACGAGGTGCCCAGGTTTACCTACAAACTTTCCTATCATTGCCTGCCAGCAATGTGCCCCAGTTTTGGACCTATCTAAAGGGTCTTTCACGAGAATTCGAAAAGTCTTCATACACGTACTTTTCACTCCTAAGATACCAAACACGAGACATGGTTGAGTTTAGATCAGATACTAGGCACGTAGCGTGGTTGACAGTGTAGATCAGGTACTAGGCACGTGGCGTGGCTGACAGTGTAGATCAGGTACTAGGCACGTGGCGTGGTTGACAGTGTAGATCAGGTACTAGGCACGTGGCGTGGCTGACAGTGTAGATCAGGTACTAGGCACGTAGCGTGGTTGACAGTGTAGATCAGGTACTAGGCACGTGGCGTGGTTTTTTTCAGGGATATTCCTGTGCGGGCCCTAAGCCTCTGGCTGGCCCACTGGGCGGGCCCTAAGCCTCTGGCTGGCCCACTGGGCGGGCCCTAAGCCTCTGGCTGGCCCACTGGGCGGGCCCTAAGCCTCTGGCTAGCCACGGGGCGGGCCCTAAGCCTCTGGCTGGCCTACTAGTGTTGCTTGTTTCTGTTTTACTTGGGCGGAGTATGAGTATTTATGACTCGTATGGTCGCTTCAGTAAGATTTTGCTATATGTGTTTAACAACTTCTTCTTCTTCTTTCAACAACTGTTGAATCTAAGTTGAAATCTTATTGGGTTTGTAACTGTGCACTGTGTTAGATAATGTTCCAGTGGTCTGTCGGGCATTTCTCCACAGTGCTGACATTTCCTCTCATCTTCCGGAACCTGTGAGCCTATTCCCCATCCACACGGGTATCCAAGCCTGATGCGATGTAAGTGTACTTCTGTTGCTCTACTGCTCCCTTTCATCAAACTAAGTGGTTCGTAGTTGGTTAAATTCTTGTACCAACCCGCAGATCCTGATGTTGCAACTGCTGTGTTGTGGTCACTGTACATCTTTTGCATTGCTCTGTTTCTAATTACTTTCTTAATTTGTGATAGACTCTGTGGTATATAAATGTCTACATTTCTTCTTAGTTGCAAGTTTTGCAGCTTCTTCTGCAATGTCATTTCCTATTATTCCCACATGACTTGGCACCCAGTTGATAAGTACCCGACGGCCTTGTCGTTTGAGTGTTTGCATTAATGATATGACATTTGTGATCAGATGTATGTTATCACACATGTGTTCCTGTTGCAAGGTTTCAATGGCGGTTCTCGAATCTGTATGTATGATAACATGTTATCAATGTTCAGCAAGAGCATGTTTCAAAGCCTTTTGACTGGCTAGCATCTCTGTTTGTGAAGTCGAACACCCATTTGAGAGTCTCCAACTATTTACAGAGTTTCCTGCTTTAACTGCAGTTCCGGTTGCTTGTCCCTGCTGGTCTACTGATCCATCTGTAAAGTAAGTGAAGCTGTCAGATGCCAAGTTTGCTTCTATATGCATCTGTGCAATGTTACGTAGCAGATGAGTATTTGTCTGGTTCTTTTTTCCTTCAATAACCATAATCTTAAAGTCTGCTGGCAGAGATTCCCAAGGGGCTTGCATAACAAAGTCTGCATGTATTTCGTCGACACCCTTCTCAGTGACTGTGTTTGTTATATCGAATGTATTGATGGTGTTTATCGCACAATAGGTCCACCTGTTGCTATTGGAGGCTCTTCTATCCAGAGTTAGTGCTCCAGTGATTATATCTTTAAGTGAACTGATTCTAGGTCTAGTCAATATCTTGGGTCAGCATGCACAATGCAATCACTTTTACCCTTATTTCAATCGACGTTAGCTTGGTTTCTAGTCTTAGGTTCAGTATTGTAGTCCATCTGGGAGCTCCTGTTGTGACTCGCAATACATAGTTTTGAATGACCTCAACGTTTGCCCACTGACCAGGAGAAAGAGTGAGTAAGGCAGGCGCTGCATAATCAACTAGGGAACGAAGGGCGTGTAAGTAAAACATTCTTAACACTTTGTGTCCCGCTCCTAGACGGGGCCCTGTGATTGCTCTCATTATATTTAGTCGTGATCTTGCTTTCTCCTTCAGATATTGAATTTGCTTGTTGAATGTCATTTTAGAATCTATCCACACTCCGAGATATTGATATAGTGTAACCCACTGAAGGTTAATGTCTTGAATGCATAGGTGGTGGCGTGGTTGACAGTGTAGATCAGGTACTAGGCACGTGACGTGGTTGACAGTGTAGATCAGGTACTAGGCACGTGACGTGGTTGACAGTGTAGATCAGGTACTAGGCACGTGACGTGGTTGACAGTGTAGATCAGGTACTAGGCACGTGGTGTGGTTGACAGTGTAGATCAGGTACTAGGCACGTGGTGTGGTTGACAGTGTAGATCAGGTACTAGGCACGTGGTGTGGTTGACAGTGTAGATCAGGTACTAGGCACGTGGTGTGGTTGACAGTGTAGATCAGGTACTAGGCACGTGGCGTGGTTGACAGTGTAGATCAGGTACTAGGCCCGTGGCGTGGTTGACAGTGTAGATCAGGTACTAGGCACGTGACGTGGTTGACAGTGTAGATCAGGTACTAGGCACGTGGTGTGGTTGACAGTGTAGATCAGGTACTAGGCACGTGACGTGGTTGACAGTGTAGATCAGGTACTAGGCACGTGGTGTGGTTGACAGTGTAGATCAGGTACTAGGCACGTGGCGTGGTTGACAGTGTAGATCAGGTACTAGGCACGTGGCGTGGTTGACAGTGTAGCTCTAGTAATAAAAACAATATATCATTGATTGTGACTGTCAGGTACTAGACTGGAGGCGTAATTGACTGTGTAGGGCAAGTAATAGTCACGAGACGTAGTTGATATGAAACAACGAATGACTATATTTACTATTTGTATCTGTACAATCGAGCTATTAGCTCTTGGACTCCGCCTTTCTAATCAATTGATTTTTTCTCTAATATATGTACTGCAAATATTTCTCTCTAACACACACACACACACACACACACACACACACACACACACACACACACACACACACAGATATTAGAAATAACTAGTGTCAGAGTGGTTGACAAATGGAATGCATTAGGAAGTGATGTGGTGGAGGCTGACTCCATACACAGTTTCAAGTGTAGATATGATAGAGCCCAGTAGGCTCAGGAATCTGTACACCAGTTGATTGACAGTTGAGAGGCGGGACTAAAGAGCCAGAGCTCAACCCCCGCAAACACAACTAGGTGAGTACAACTAGGTGAGTTCACACACACACACACACACACACACACACACACACACAAACACATGTTTTTCGGCGTCATCGCCGAAATCGCTCACCTGTTGATTGACGGTTGAGGGGCGGGACCAAAGAGCCAGAGCTCAACCCCCGTAAGCACAACTAGGTGAGTACAACTAGGTGAGTACATCACGGCGCTAGAAGAGGTGGCAGAAAACCAGGTGACCTTGGAAAGGTTCGAAATTACAAGAGATGAGGTCAAGAAGCACCTATTGGAGCTGGATGTGAGAAAAGCTGTTGGGCCGGACGGAATCTCACCATGGGTATTGAAAGAGTGTGCAGGAGCACTTTGCTTGCCAATCTCCATAGTGTATAGTAGGTCACTGGAAACGGGAGACCTACTAGAAATATGGAAGACTGCTAATGTAGTACCAATATATAAAAGGGTGACAGACAAGAGGCACTGAACTACAGGCCAGTGTATTTAACTTGTATACCATGCAAGGTGATGGAGAAGATTGTGAGAAAAAACCTAGTAACACATCTGGAGAGAAGAGACTTCGTGACAACCCATCAACATGGGTTCAGGGAGGGTAAATTTTGCCTTACAGACTTGATAGAATTCTACGATCAGGTGACAAAGATTAAGCAAGAAAGAGAAGGATCGGCGGACTGCATTTTTTTGGACTGTCGGAAAGCCTTTGACACAGTACCCCATAAACGGTTGATGCATAAGCTGGAGAAACAGGCAAGAGTAACTGGTAGGGCGCTCCAGTGGATAAAGGAGTACCTAAGCAATAGGAAGCAGAGAGTTACAGTGAGGGGTGAAACCTCAGAATGGCGTGAAGTCACCAGTGGAGTCCACAGGGCTCTGTGCTTGGACCTATCCTGTTTCTGATATACGTAAATGGTCTCCCAGAGGGTATAGACTCATTCCTCTCAATGTTTGCTGACGACGCCAAAATTATGAAAAGATAAGAACATAAGAACATAAGAACAAAGGTAACTGCAGAAGGCCTATTGGCCCATACGAGGCAGCTCCTATTCTATAACCACCCAATCCCACTCATATACTTGTCCAACCCGTGCTTGAAACAATCGAGGGACCCCACCTCCACAATGTTACGCGGCAATTGGTTCCATAAATCAACAACCCTCTTACTGAACTAGTATTTACCCAAGTCTTTCCTAAATCTAAACTTATCCAATTTATATCCATTGTTTCGTGTTCTGTCCTGTGTTGATACTTTTAATACCCTATTAATATCCCCCCGGTTATGTCCATTCATCCACTTGTAAACCTCTATCATGTCACCCCTAACTCTTCGCCTTTCCAGTGAATGCAACTTAAGCTTTGTTAATCTTTCTTCATATGAAAGATTTCTAATTTGGGGAATTAACTTAGTCATCCTACGCTGGACACGTTCAAGTGAATTTATATCCATTCTATAATATGGCGACCAAAACTGAACTGCATAATCTAAATGGGGCCTAACTAGAGCAAGATATAGCTTGAGAACCACACCAGGTGTCTTGTTACTAACGCTGCGATTAATAAATCCAAGTGTCCGATTTGCCTTATTACGAACATTTATGCATTGATCCTTTTGTTTTAAATTCTTACTAATCATAACTCCCAGATCCCTTTCGCAATCCGACTTCGCAATCACAACACCATCTAGCTCGTATCTTGTAACTCTATCATCATTACCTAACCTCAGAACTTTACATTTATCAGCATTAAACTGCATCTGCCAATCCTTTGACCATTTCAAAACCCTATCTAGATCAACTTGAAGTGATAGTGAGTCCTCCTCCGAATTAATTTCCCTACCGATTTTCGTATCATCGGCAAATTTGCAAATGTTGCTACTCAAACCTGAATCTAAATCATTTATATATATTATAAACAACAGAGGTCCCAGGACAGAGCCTTGAGGCACTCCACTTACAACATTTTCCCACTCTGACTTGATTCCATTTATACTAACTCTCTGTTTCCTTTGGTATAGCCATGCCCTAATCCAGCTTAATATAGCACCCCCAATACCATGAGACTCTATTTTTTTTAATCAGTCTTTCGTGTGGCACTGTATCAAAAGCTTTGCTAAAGTCAAGGTATACAACATCGCAATCCTTACCACTATCAACTGCCTCAACAATGCTAGAATAAAAAGATAACAAATTTGTTAAACATGAACGGCCATTTATAAAACCATGTTGCAACTCAATTATTAATTTATGTTTTTCAAGATGAAGACGAATTTTATTTGCTATTATAGATTCGAGTAACTTTCCCACAATAGACGTTAGGCTAATTGGTCGATAGTTAGACGCAAGTGATCTATCTCCTTTCTTAAAAACTGGTATCACATTAGCAACTTTCCAAAACTCTGGCACTCTGCCTGACTCTATTGATTTATTAAATATGGTTGACAGTGGGTCACAAAGCTCCTCTTTGCATTCTTTAAGCACCCTGGCAAACACTTCATCCGGCCCTGGGGACCGGATGAAGATAGGGGAGGACAGCTTGAGGCTTCAAGAAGACATGGACAAGCTGCAGGAATGGTCGAACAAATGGCTATTAGAGTTTAACCCAAGCAAATGTAATGTAATGAAGATAGGGGTAGGAAGCAGGAGACCAGATACAAGGTATCATTTGGGAGATGAGATACTTAAAGAGTCAGAGAGAGAGAAAGACCTGGGGGTTGATATCACGCCAGACCTGTCCCCTGAAGCTCATATCAAGAGGATAACATCCGCAGCATATGCCAGGTTGGCTAACATAAGAACAGCCTTTAGAAACTTGTGTAAGGAATCTTTCAGAACATTATATACCACATATGTCAGACCAATCCTGGAGTATGCGGCTCCAGCATGGAGTCCATATCTAGGCAAGCATAAGACTAAACTGGAAAAGGTTCAAAGGTTTGCCACCAGACTAGTACCCGAGCTGAGAAGTATGAGCTACGGGGAGAGATTACGGGAATTAAACCTCACTTCGTTGGAAGACAGAAGAGTTGGGGAGGACATGATCACCACATTCAAGATTCTCAAGGGAATCGACAGGGTTGATAAAGACAGACTATTTAACACAAGGGGCACACGCACAAGGGGACACAGGTGGAAACTGAGTGCCCAAATGAGCCACAGAGATATTAGAAAGAACTTTTTTAGTGTCAGAGTGGTTGACAAATGGAATGCATTAGGAAGTAATGTGGTGGAGGCTGACTCCATACACAGTTTCAAGTGTAGATATGATAGAGCCCAGTAGGTTATATCTTGAGGTTATCTTGAGATGATTTCGGGTTTTTTTTTTTAGTGTCCCCGCGGCCCGGTCCTCGACCAGGCCTCCACCCCCAGGAAGCAGCCCGTGACAGCTGACTAACACCCAGGTACCTATTTTACTGCTAGGTAACAGGGGCATAGGGTGAAAGAAACTCTGCCCATTGTTTCTCGCCGGCGCCTGGAATCGAACCCAGGACCACAGGATCACAAGTCCAGCGTGCTGTCCGCTCGGCCGACCGGCTCCCCGACCGGTTCCAGGTTCAGGAACCTGTACACCTGTTGATTGACGGTTGAGAGGCGGGACCAAAGAGCCAGAGCTCATCCCCCGCAAGCACAACTAGGTGAGTATACACACACACACACAGAAACACACACACACACACAGACACACACACACACACACACACACACACACACACACACACACACACACACACACACACACACACACACACACACACACAGGAAGCAGCCCATAACAGCTGTCTAACTCCTAGGTACCTATTTACTGCTAGGTAATCAGGGTGAAAGAAACTCTGCCTATTTTTGTTTCTCGATGGCGCCGAAAGACCTTTGTGTGTGTGTGTGTGTGTGTGTGTGTGTGTGCGTGTGTGTGTGTACTCACCTATTTGTGCTTGCGGGGGTTGAGCTTTGGCTCTTTGGTCCCGCCTCTCAACTGTCAATCAACTGTGTGTGTGTGTGTGTGTGTGTGTGTGTGTGTGTGTGTGTGTGTGTGTGTGTGTACTCACCTATTTGTACTCACCTATTTATGTCTGCAGGATCGAGCATTGACTCTTGGATCCCGCCTTTCGAGCCATCGCTTGTTTACAGCAATGACTCCGGTCCCATTTCCCTATCATACCTAGTTTTAAAATTATGAATAGAATTTGCTTCCATAACCTTCTCCTTAAGTGCAATCCATTTTTCCTCTACTTTCACGCTAAAAGAAAACTTCCTAACATCTCTGACTCATCTGAGTTTCCAGCTTCCACTCATGTCCCCTCGTTCTGTTGCTATTCCGTGTGAACATTTCGTCTATATCCTCTCTGTCATTTCCCCAGAGTATTTTATACGTTCCTATCATATCCCCCCCTTTCCCTTCTTTGTTTCTAGTGTCGTAAGACTCAGTTCCTTCAGGCGCTCTTCATACCCCATCCCTCGTTACGCTGGAACGAGTCTCGTTGCAAACTTCTGAACCTTTTCCAGTTTCCTTATGTGTTTCTTCAAGTGGGGGCTCCATGATGGGGCGGTATACTCTAAGACTGGCCTCGCGTACACAGTGTAAAGTGCCCTAAATGCCTCCTTACTTAGGTTTCTAAATGATGTTCTAACCTTTGCCAGTGTAGAGTACGCTGCTGTCGATATCTTATTTATATGTGCCTCAGCAGTTAGATTAGGTGTTACGTCCACACCCAGGTCTCTTTCTCGCATCGTCACAGGTAGGCAGTTTCCCTTCATTGTGTACTGTCCCTTTGGTCTCCTATCACCTAGTCCCATTCCCATAACTTTACATTTTCTTGTGTTGAATTCCAGTAGCTATTTCTCTGACCATCTCTGCATCCTGTTCAAGTCCTCTTGAAGGATCCTACAATCCTCATCTGTCACAACTCTTCTCATCAATTTTGCGTCATCCGCGAACATCGACATGCAGGATTCTACTCCCGTAAACATGTCGTTAACGTATATTAGAAATAGAATTGTGTGTGTGTGTGTGTGTGTGTGTGTGTGTGTGTGTGTGTGTGTGTGTGTGTGTGTGTGTGTGTGTGTGTGTGTGTACTCACCTAGTTGTGCTTGTGGGGGTTGAGCTCTGGGCCTTAGGTCCCGCCTCGCAACTGTCAATCAACTGGTGTAAAGATTCCGGAGCCTACTGGTCTCTATCATTTCTACATTTGAAACTGTGTATGGAGTCAGCCTCCACCACATCACTGCCTAATGCATTCCATCTGTTAACTACTCTGACACTGAAAAAGTTCTTTCGAACGTCCCTGATGTTCATTTGGGTACTCAGTCTCCCCTGTGTCCGCTTGATCGCGTACCACACGTGTTAAACAGTTTATCCTTATCTACCCTGTCATTTCATTTAAGAATTTTGTAGCTGGTGAACATGTTTCCCCTTACTTTTTTGTCTTCCTGTGGCGTGAATATATTTCTCGCAGCCTTATCCCGTAACTCATGCCACCTAGTTTTTTGACTAGCCTAGTGGCATACCTCTGAACTTTTTCCAGTTTCGTCTTGTGCTTGACAAGGTACGTGCTCCATGATTGGGCCGCATATTCCAGGATTGATCTTACATATGAGGTATACAAGGTTCTGAATGATTCCTTTCACAAGTTCATGTGTATGTGTGTGTGTGTGTGTGTATACTCACCTAGCTGTACTCACCTTGTTGTGCTTGCGGGGCACAACATCAAAACATCGACGAAGACTTCCATACTCGCATCAACCAACACCTCGACATCATTTCAGATCAACATCACAGCACCGAAACCAGGATTATCAAGAAACTTACGACATTATTTGGAGGACCTATGGCGATTTCACGACCCAGAGATGGCTTCTTAAACCTTGCTGGAATCAACCTCACTGAGGACCAAATCTGGGTATAAACTGTCACGTTATGTCCAGACCAAGTGAGATGGCCCGAAAAGTGGAGTTGGAGATCCTACTGGACGATATATACCTCGAGAAGCAAAAGAAGGTGACCACTAAAGACACCTTGCAATATGAACTTATTGCAGGAGGAGGAAAGATTCGAGGCAACTACAGAAGCACCATACTGTCCCCCGATCTCAAAGCGGCAGCTAAGAGCCTTCGTGAGAACAAGGAGATAGTTGTCAGGAGAGGCGACAAGTCGCCATTATACGTCATTCTTAAAAAAGACGAGTATCTGGCGAAAACGAACCTCATACTCTCTGACCAAACTAAATTCCAAAGGGTAACGAAGGACACTACAGCCGAATTGAAATCGAAGGTAAACAGATTGATCGAAACTGTGAACGCCAAGAAATCCGGACTCCACCTGCCAAAGGTTGTTGGGGAATACAAACCTGGGAATGCCTATGGAAATGTCAAGACCCACAAGCCTGAAAACTCACTTCAGCCAATCATTAGCCAGATAC
The DNA here is from genome assembly GCF_040958095.1 of Procambarus clarkii. Lineage (NCBI taxonomy): Eukaryota > Metazoa > Arthropoda > Malacostraca > Decapoda > Cambaridae > Procambarus > Procambarus clarkii. The sequence goes on from NC_091165.1 coordinate 50,819,453, forward strand.
CCACATCCACATACAGACTGGCTAAGCGACTCAACGTTTTGCTGACTCCTTACGTACCTTGTGCTTTCAGCCTTAAGCACGGGCCACGGGGATAAGAGCCTCGTTGGATGTAGAGTCACTATTTACAAACTTACCTGTGGACGAAACAATCGGGATGATAGCAGAAAGAGTGTATCATGACCCGGCTTGGACTCCTCTTGACATGCCAGAAAGCATACTGAGGAAACTACTCCAAGCCTGCACTAAAGAGGCACCCTTCTTGAGCCCAGATGGTCACATGTATAAGCAAGTAGATGGGGTCGCGATGGGTTCTCCCGTAGGTGTCCTGTTTGCAAACTTCTACATGGGCACCATCGAGCAGAAGGTCTTCGTTAACATGGACTTGAGACCCACCATACACTGCAGGAATGTTGACGACATTTTTACACAGGTACCTGATGTCAGATGTCTGCAGCAGCTGAAGGAAGCATTTGAGCTGAATTCTGTTTAGAGTTTCACTTACGAGATGGAGAATAATAGGAAGCTGCCCTTTCTGGATGTAACAGTCACGGAAAGGAGCGGAGGCTTCCACACTGCAGTCTACACCACGGAAACAAACATAGGAATGTGCCTCAATGCCAATAGTGACTGCCCAGACAGGTACAAGAGGAGTGTTGTCAATGCTTACGTCGACCGTGCTCTCAGCCACAGCTCAGGATGGAAAAAAGTCGATGAAGAACTCTGTAGGGTAAGGCACGTCCTAGTCAACAACGGCTTCTCTAACGGTTTCGTTGAAGACATCATAAAAAGAAAGGTGAAACGCCATGCAACCTCTGAAGGGTCAACCAACACAACTCTTGTACCCCCTATTAGACTATTTTACAGAAACTTCTTTTCAACGGCTCATAAAACAGAGGAGAGGGATATGAAAGATATTGTTGATAGGAACGTCATCCCTACAGACAAAAATCAGAAAATACAATTGAAAATTTATTATAAAACCAAAAAAACGGCCAATGTAATCATGAAAAACTCCCCACACACCAAGCAGAATGCTTTGAAGGAAACCAACGTCGTCTATGGCTTTAAAAGCCCACTTGGGAACTGTTAGCCTCAAAGAACTCAGTATATAAGCAAGACAACAACATCTCTTTCCAGGCGACTAACAATGCATAAACAACAGGGCTCCATCAAGGAACATATAATCTCCTCTCACAACCAGACCATCACCAGAGAAGTCTTAACAAAAAACACAGAAATAATCGATAGGTACAGTGATAGCAGGCGGCTCGACATCAGAGAGGCACTACACATCAAAACGTCAACACCAGCAATCAACAGCCAATTAATGCACAACTATATTCTACCCACTTTAAGGCACCGTATGGGCCAATTGGCCGTCTGCAGTTACTTCCATTCTCATGTACCCCACCTCACCCAATACCCACCTCACACAAATCAATAAAAAGCAAGTGTTATGTCAAATGTTTGACTGTAAACATTGACAAATGTTTACGGGCTCACCATAGCCCGTGCTACATGGACACTTCGTTCTGAGTAGCTAAATTTGAAGCAACAACAAACAACGTCAAATGTTTCATACACAGTGTATCAAGTGTATCATAGCTGTAGTTCGTAAGTGTAGTGTTAAGTGTAAAGAAATCTTTGAGAATGTAAGAAGCCGTTACAAAACGCTTCTAGGCGTCAGAACATTAACAAAAATGAATTTTGGAGATTTGATATTTACACACACACACACACTTTTCAGTGAACGCACTTTTCAGCCTACTATGCAAGGCCAGATTTGCCTAACAAGCCAAGTTTTCATGAATTAATTGTTTTTCGGCTACCTAACCTGACTTTTTCGGCTACCTAACCTAACCTATAAAGATAGGTTAGGTTAGGTTAGGTTAGGTAGGGTTGGTTAGGTTTGGTCATATATCTACGTTAATTTTAACTCCAATAAAAAGAAATTGACCTCATACATAATGAAATGGGTAGCTTTATCATTTCATTAGAGAAAAATTAGAGAAAATATATAAATTCAGTGAAACTTGGCTTATTAGGCAAATCGGGCCTTGCATAGTAGGCCGAGAAGTGCGTTCTGGCTACTAGGTACGACATATATATATATATATATATATATATATATATATATATATATATATATATATATGTCGTACCTAGTAGCCAGAACTCACTTCTCAGCCTACTATTCAAGGCCCGATTTGCCTAATAAGCCAAGTTTTCCTGAATTAATATATTTACTATAATTTTTTTCTTATGAAATGATAAAGCTACCCTTTTCACTATGTATGAGGTCAATTTTTTTTTATTGGAGTTAAAATTAACGTAGATATATGACCGAACCTAACCAACCCTACCTAACCTAACCTAACCTATATATATAGGTAAGGTTAGGTTAGGTAGCCAAAAAAAGCTAGGTTAGGTTAGGTTAGGTAGATTAGGTAGACGAAAAAACATTAATTCTTGAAAACTTGGCTTATTAGGCAAATCGGGCCTTGCATAGTAGGCTGAGAAGTGAGTTCTGGCTACTAGGTACGACATATATATATATATATATATATATATATATATATATATATATATATATATATATATATATGTCGTACCTAGTAGCCAGAACTCACTTCTCAGCCTACTATGCAAGGCCCAATTTGCCTAATAAGCCAAGTTTTCATGAATTAATTGTTTTTCGACTACCTAACCTACCTAACCTAACCTAACCTAACTTTTTCCGCTACCTAACCTAACCTAACCTATAAAGATAGGTTAGGTTAGGTTAGGTAGGGTTGGTTAGGTTTGGTCATATATCTACGTTAATTTAAACTCCAATAAAAAAAAATTGACCTCATACATAATGAAATGGTTAGATTTATCATTTCATAAGAAAAAAATTAGAGAAAATATATTAATTCAGGAAAACTTGGCTTATTAGGCAAATCGGGCCTTGCATTGTAGGCCGATAAGTGCGTTCTGGCTATTAGGTACGACATATATATATATATATATATATAGGACAAGACAAGAACATATCGATGCCAACACAGAAGACAATGTCCAACATAACAGGCCAATTACACTGGATTAATCTTTGTGTTTAGATAGGAGATGCCTCGTATGGGCCAATAAGCCTTCTGCAGCCTCTATGTTTCACCTCACATTTATCCCTTATGTATCCCCCCATGTTTTCACCTTCATTGTATTATCACCTGACCTAATGCGGGTATAAAATCAACTAGTATTGTAAGATCTGTTCACTTGAGAATGAACCATGGAGGTTCGAAACGTCGTGCAAATTATACAAATAAGTGTAATACACTCTATAGTAAATCACTTCTTTTCTTCACCTTAAAAGTACGAAAATGAGTTTTGGAGAACTCCTATTTCAATTAAGCCCTGATGCTAAGAAAATAGAGGGATAGAAGCCCTAAACCAGAAAATAATAAATACAGAATATGCGGTCATATTCAATGAAACATGTTTGAAAGAAAACCTGCTGCCAGTATACACCAATATATATATATATATATATATATATATATATATATATATATATATATATATATATATATATATATATATAATTTTTTTTTTTATTAAAAGTTTGTGAGGGTACCACCCCTGGTGTCAATGTGGGGACCCATAGCCTCGGAGAAGAAAATAAAAAGTATTCAGAGGAGCCCTTGTGGTTTCTCACTGAACACTAATATTATCTTCTCCTACCACCCACATTCTTTTGTATGTACACATATATATTTGCTTTATTTGAACTTTGTTACAAAAAAGGAGTTACATATAGTTTACAAAGATGGTTATCATAGGTTGTCGAGTTCCTCCAGCTCCTCAGATGGCGGGCAGGAACCCTGGATGCAGTGCGCATTTCCCCTCTGTATCGCCACGCTGAGGCGCTGGAAAAGAAAGCTGGCAGCTCTAGGGTCCCTTGTTGTTTCAATGAGCCTAGAACCCAGTTCCGTCAAAAAACTGGTAGCACTTTTACCCCAGGCGCCGAGTGTCTCCGAAGCAATGGGGACAAAATTGTAGTGGTGATCCAGTTCTCTATACTTATGGGATTTGGCTGCTTCCCTGTGGGTGGCAGCGCCACCTGGTTGTGCAACACTGAGGTCAATGTAGATGTTAGCCAGGGTTGATACGCACGTGCAGTCCCATACCAACTGCTTGCCATTCTTCCAGGGGTTCACTGT